>NC_140222.1:26627308-26629808 GCF_951802725.1 Rutilus rutilus | reverse complement strand
GGCAGCTCGACCACCAAAGCAGTCGACAAGAAGAAACGCCTGGAGGAAGAGGCCCGCAACAAGGTCAGCACTCCCTGCCAATTAAGACACACAGTAGGAAAAGTGTTTGAGCAGGTTGAGTTTTTGAAACTGTGTGTTCGTCTCAGGCTGAGGAGGCGGAGGCCACATACCGGACCTGCATCGCAGATGTGACCACACAACACCAGGAGCTGGAGCACATGAAGGTCACGGTTCTGCGGCAGATCCAAGAGGTCATCAAGCAGACTGACCAGACCATTCGCTCGGTATGTGCCTACATACAGCTCAAAACAAACACTCGCTATAGAAATCAAAGGTTTACAACTGCAACATGATACAAAGTCTAATTTGCATCATAAGAATAATAATCTAGCTAAATGAACAGATCGGTTACTGTTGCTCGTCTTACCATCAGAGTTTATACTTCTCGATTATAATTTATTTTTTATTCCTTTTATATCCTATAACTTAAGATCTTCCTTTGAATGAACATTTCACAAAAGTATGATGAACAATCACAGTAGGTGTCTTTATTACAAGAGGTATTTCACACAAGACTCGCTTATCCTTTTTTGCCAAATAATTCATGTTAAAACAATTTTCATTAAATATAGTAAAATACAGCAAATATTTTAGGATTTGAAGAGTACAGCAAATGTATAGGGGTGGCATTTTAAAATGTAGTGAATATATTTGTAAAAATTGGAAAATACAGCAAACATATTAAAAAAACTATAGCAAATAAGCAAATGTTAAAATATAGCATTTATATTAAGGAAATATTGTAAAACATGACAACTTTATTAAGGAATTTTTTTTCAAAATGATATATATCAAGCATAACGATTCCTTACCAGTGATTAAACTATTTTATAATAAAATTTCTCCAGTTAAGGGATTTTTAAACTCTGATCAGGACATTTATAGAGCTTGTTTACTTGGCTAATGACCCAGTCATGCATTACTTGCTGAAAAACAGCCAAAAAAACGAATCTAAATCCAGCTTGAGTGGTTTTAACTGTGTGAGAAACTCTTTCCAGGCCACCATCTCCTACTACCAGATCATGCACATGCAGACGGTAGCGCTGCCGGTGCACTACCAGACGCTGTGTGAGAGCAGTAAACTGTACGACCCGGGACAGCAGTACGCCACACACGTCAAAGACCTTCAGATGACCGAAGAGCCTGAGACGCATTATGATTTTGAGGCCTATTCGGCGTCCTCCAGCCAGTGAGAAACACGCTCCTACAACGTGTCATGTATCATGGAACTGGAGGTAGATCTTACGTTAACGTGTTCTCTTGAATTCAGGCCGTCGGCCAGAGCGCGTACCGACAGCGCTAACGCTGATGCTCAGAACAGCGCTGAAGTGCAGCAGACCACAGGAGAGGCGGGGGAGACAAGCGCCTCTCAGAAAGATGACCAGAAGAGGGGTATGTGCATATCTATGTACACATAAATATGATATTTATTTATAGATGTTGAGGGGGGGTTGGTGTAAGTACATAAAATAGACATGCAAATGGTTTTGATGCGTTTTTTTTATTTATTTTCAGCTCGAGGTCTCTTGGCCCACAAGTCCTGGGGCTCCACAGTGAGTGACACAGACAGTGTGGGAGGAGGAAGTGGCCTGGGATCCCCGACTACCAGCACGGGTACAACTTATAATGCTTATTTTATGCTTGTGTTTGAAATAAACCAGGCGTATTAATTTATTATAACATCTTTAGTAAACTTGTGAGACTTTTTGTGATGGCATTCCTTGGCGTTCTTTTTCGGTAGGTGACATAAGTAAAATGGCCCGGACATCATCTACAGGAACTATGTCATCAAACGAAGATGTTGATGAGAAGGACTCAAATGTTTCTTCCTTTGAAACTCCAAGTGAGAGAAAAGTGTGCACACATTTTCCTTTCTAATCTGTGCCTGTCATCTGGTTTCTCACTGTCTGCTCAACCTTTTGCAGATATAAACGGCATCGAGCCGGAGATTGTGGTGCCCACCGGGCCGTTTCGGAACGTGGGGTTGTCGAAAGCCGCTCAGACGCACAAACTGCGTAAACTGCGCTCCCCGTCCAAATGCAGAGAATGCGACAGTTACGTTTATTTCCAAGGAGCGGAGTGCGAGGAGGTGAGGTCCACTGCGTCTTATAAAGTTTGTCCTATTGTTTAAAATAAACCAGGGTTATTAATGTCGGATTTCCTCTTTGCAGTGTTTCCTGGCTTGTCACAAACGCTGCTTGGAGACTTTGGCCATTCAGTGTGGCCACAAGAAACTCCAGGGTCGCCTTCAGCTGTTCGGGCAGGATTTCTTGCAGGTGTCCGGCAACAGTCCCGACGGGATCCCCTTCATCATCAAGAAGTGCATCGCTGAGATCGAGAGAAGAGCTTTGAGAATGAAGGTACGCAAGCGACAAGTCCGATTCGGCAGGTCTCGGCCAATAGAAATACAAGATCTTAATGGGTGCATCCTTCCCTCTCT
>NC_140222.1:26442308-26622308 GCF_951802725.1 Rutilus rutilus | reverse complement strand
CAAGCTGTCAAATGAAATGACAAGGAGAGACTGACTTACAGAACCATATTTATTAGTTACAGAGCATTATTTAAAAAAAAAAGACCTTTCACTTTCAGCAGTTGGAGAAAATGTCGCACCTGTCAAAGGAAAGATGAAACAAATATCATTAACTTACAGCATTATCAACTAAAAATGTGAAATATAAAAGACAAATTATTAATTAGTAAAGACCGTTTAGGTTAATGAGACTAAAATAACATTGATTTGGATTATCAATGTTGAAATGTATTCAAAATACTCTTGACAAGTATTACAGGGAAATAAGAGAAAAGACAATAACAGCAAATAAAATGCAATTGCTCAACATTAACTGAACACTCTAGTAGGGTTTGGTCTCTTTTTAATTTAAGATACAATTGTTTATCGATTCCAATTTGGTACAGTCAAACTTGAGGGTATGTTTACATCACGACAATATACTAAAAACAGTAAAGTTTTTCCATTGCGTTTTTCCCGTACAGACGACAACATTGTCAAAACGATCCCGTTCACACAGATCTGCGAAAAGGACTAAAAACAATGTATTACGCTGCCAGGTCAGTAGGTGGCGCTTTGTAAAGAAACACTATGCACCTAAGGACTGAACATGTAATGCGCACGACGTCACCGTTTTCACAAATTCACGTTTTTGGTGAACGATGATGGTATATTTTTCGAAAACTTGCACTTTGAAACACGTTTTCAAAAAGTTTTCAGGTCCCCAAAACGCTGTTGTCGAGTAAATGAACTGCCAAAATTCCTATTTTCAGTTTTTAGTTAAACTGTGTTGTGTAAACGGCTTCTTAGTTATCAAACATATTTATTCTGTCTTTTTGTAAAACATTGTTGCAGCTGAATACCACGAACAAAAAACAGCCTAAAGAACTACTAATAAACTAGACTAATATAAATTTCAAACATTAAAGGCAAGCATACAGTCAGTAATACAATAAGAACAAATAAGCAAACTACATTTCAATTCAATTTCTGAACTTTGATCAGTTGTATTTATTTGTGCTATTGCTAGTTCTTTTTATACATAAAATATAGATTGATCCTTATTACAAAATTATTAATTTTGTTCTTTGCTGTCACTTTTATATCTGAATACACAGATCCAATATACTGTTACACATGCGTTTTCTTTCTCAACTGTTCACTTAAGACATCACCGAATGCATTTATTACGAGGATATTTGGACTATTTTGTGTGCGTTTCTCCGTTTAAGTCCAAGATGATGTGAATGAACTCCATTCAGCATTCACGCACAATCAGGCAGATTTTTGTGCCGTGCTGAGTTTTCTTTTACATCTTGTGCTTTAAAACCACATTAAAGTACACACACAGGAATCGATAAGTGAAATTGTAAAAGTATCCGATTCCAGAATTGAAATTGATTTTTGATTCCCAACCTAATGAACTAAAACAGAAATACTGACTTCACAAGCATTACTGGACCAATCTGTATGTGATGTACCGTCCAGCAGTTTCACTCGGCCTGATGATCTTAACAACCTGAAAAACACGGCACAAGTTACTAACCCCAAATATTTTCAGAGATGTAAAAATAAGAAAACTGCACTTTAGATATTTCCCACCTGGCCTCTTTTTAAGCCAAAGTAACGGGCGACAGGATCCCCAGCTTGAATCCTGGGAAGCTGGCTTTCCTTTAGTTTACTGGAGAGGAGCTGGTTAAGGCTAACCAAGCAGTATCTGATCTAAAGCTATAACTACAGATGCTTCTACAGTAAACCATTCAATTGTGTGTGAGCAGAGAACCATGACTGCATGCTTCCAGGTACAAAAGGATACTATCGTGCCAGTAACTCGATTACTTCCTCTTTAGTCATCACTATGTGCTCTGGAACAAGCTGAAAAGAATAATCACATTGTCATTGCACTGTTAGCCAATTTTAGACCAATCTCCAATTTTTCATTTATGACTAAAATTTTGGAGAAAATAGTCCTGCAACAATTACAAAGCTTCCTAACTGATAATGCGATTTTTGAAACTCTTCAATCTGGGTTTAGAAAACATAATTCGACAGAGACTACATTGCTGAAGGTTTTTAATGATGTACTAATAACCTGTGTCTCTGGTGACTATGCAGTTCTTGTGCTTTTAGATTTAACTGCTGCATTTGATACAGTAGATCACTCTGTACTTATTGCCCGATTGGAACAGTGTGCAGGCATTACTGGCAGTGCGCCGGACTGGTTTATATCTTATTTTACAAACAGAAGCTTCTCAGTGAAGATTGGAGACTATTCCTCTAGTAAGGCTGTGTTATCGTGTGGGGTTCCTCAAGGGTCTATTTTGGCCCCCATTCTTTTTTCTTAATGCATGCTTCCACTAGGTTCTATTATTAGGAAACACGGGTTGTCATTCCATTTTTACGCGGATGATACTCAAATTTATCTGCCCTTAAAACGCTCGTCAGATAGTCTGGAAACTCTTATGGCCTGTTTGACCGAAGTAAAGACTTGGTTGTCTTCAAACTTTCTGAATTTTAATGAGCAAAACGGAAATTACTTTATTTAGACCCTCAGACTTCTCCACCATTCCTAAAGTACATTTTGGTGGTCTGTCTTCTTGTGTGAAGCCATGGGTGAGAAATTTGGGTGTAGTATTTGATGAAACTTTGAGATTTGAAACGCTAATTTTACGTTCTTTACATTGGTTGCCAGTGCATTATAGAGTGGAGTTTTAAACTTTTACTTTTCGTGTACAAATCTTTAAATGGTCTGGCTCCACCCTACTTATCTGCTCTATTGACTGAGCATCATCCAACTAGATCACTCCGGTCATCAAATCAGAGACTCCTGTCTATCCCGAAGTCAAAATTGAAGTGTAGGGGGGACCGTACTTCTCTGTAGTTGCCCCTAGATTATGGAATGACTTGCCCATTTCAATTAGAGTAAATCCAAGTTAAAAACATTTTTGTTTGATAAGGCATTTAACACATGCTGACGCACTATTCCATTGTATCATTATTATTTTAAATTGGTGAAGCACTTATTTTATGGTATTCTACTCCTCTATATTTGTACTGTTGTTTTATTGTGGTTAGTTTTTATTTGTATTAATACTGTAAAGCACATTGGACAATGTAAATTGTATTTAATTGTGCTATATAAATAATTTGCCATTGGACAAAAACTGGCAAAAAATGAAAGAAAAATGCAGGTTTCTTCTCACCTCGTGTTCAGTAATGTTGATTAGAAGCTCCTGCTGAAGAAACTGCTCAAGTATGTACTTTGGCGCCATGTCTACCAGAGACTGAAATTTGAAAGACAAACCAAGTTAATTATCTTGCGTGATAGCTGCAGCCTGCAGGAATCACATTTTTGTAGGCCAAAACTCAGAAACGGTTTGAGCACTTCCGGTTCCAAGTCAATGGTTCTGTATGCAAATCACTCTTGTTGTACTTTGATGTCATAGACCCATTGGTCTGTGCAGCCACAGACTCTCTTGACTCTGTTGTTGAACACGACTCTTTTAAAAAAAATGTTTTGAAATAATCTTAACAACCTCAAAGTAGGACTGTCTTAACTTATTTATAAGTTACTGTTAAAACCAAATTGGGAGTTTTTAGTTCCGGAACCCAACGTTTGCCCTCTATAGCCTACATTTACTCTGCCGACAATAATTAGGCTTCAAAATTCATTCAAATTGTTCATTTGTGAAGATTGATAATGAACAAAACGTATAAGAATCATAAACTTCTGTTGGTCACAGAGCTTCTTTTCTGCAATAATCCAAAAGCCAATGTAAAACGGTTATTTGTTGACGCTAACTTCCGGTTGGTCTACAAAAATTCATCACTGCAGCGTTCTAATAGGCCTATGTCACGAAAAAATTGAAGACCGGAAGTGCGTCTTTTAGTAGGGATACGGCTCTTCCGGTTAGCTTTTTACAATGGCGGAGTCCGATAGATGCCGCTGGAACAAATCTCTCCGCAACCTGCCTGAAGTCACATATGACGATGTGGTTCGGATGGTAAATGAAAACTCTCAAGTGGAAACGTCAAAACTGAGGAAAGGGTACAAGTTCTTCTGGGAAAACCATTGTTGTTATAGCTCTAGCCGTTCGCCAGTAAGGTAAACGTTTCTATGGTAACAGCGAGTTGGACCAATCAGCAGACGTTGCTGTTACGCTTAGGATTGTGGGTAGTGTAGTTTTTTTTTTTTTTCATAAGATCGCGGATAAAACATGTTTTTCTTAAAACAAGGTTGATTTCATACGAACTTATAGCTTCTACAGGAGCAAAAACCTTCGCTTCACAACCTCATAGCTCCTGGTCAGTCTACCTCGGATGGTTTTTAGACATTATGGCTGATAATCTAAATCTTTATCGATTAATACTGTTGACCGGAAGTTCTGAATCCCTACTCCGCGTTCCGGAAGCAGGAAGTGTGACATAGGCCTATAGGCTTGTTTGAGATGTGCCTCGCCTGAAAGGTAGGTGAGAGTAGGCGACTGCAGAATCCAACGTGACCGTGAGTTTTTTGACATACTGCATGACATCAGAGCAAGGCGGACCACACTCGAACATTTCTAACCGGCATAAATCTCGCGGTGATCACTGGTGATTGGTTCTGCACAGATTTTGCTCATCTCAAACAAGCCTTATAACCTTCCATATAGAGCGGTGCAGGTATGACATCACTTTGTAGGCCTTGCTAACAAGGTGCTAAATGGGACTACAGAGGCAGTTGGGGACATTGAACATCATCACGCTGAAAACCTAAACTCAGTCCACTTTTACAGCCTCGGTATGCTTATAATTGTGCTCTTATATAAACTATCCTAATTCAAACGTTCTGGGAAAATATTTTTAGATAAAAACTGAAAGAGTTGTCAGAAGCTTAGCGGTGGTGATGTAGAATTCGTGGGACCGTGGTGTAGTTCGTTTATAGCCTACCTTTAGCTTTTTACTTCTGGCGACTGCATTTAGGTTTACAAAACGTGTAAATATCACAGAGCTTGTTCCAAAAGCCTATGGGAAAACCTTTTAGGATTTTGTCGAGGGAACCAGTGTGATGCTAACTGCCGGTTGGCCTACAAAGTGACGTCATACCTGCACCACCACCTTCGATATCGCAGTGAATATGCTTGGCTCGCTCACCTGTTTGGCGGAGGGGGTCATGCCCATCTGGACTACAATAATGGCCCGAGTGATGTTTTCTTCCTGCATACGCTGACAATACATCTTTATGGTTTTGATGCCAACCTTTGGTTCCTCTGAAAGCAAGATAACAAATATGATGTATAACTAGTCCTAGACATCCGAAATATATCAAACATCCATCAATAGTTCTTAATGGAAGGGTTAAACAGGGCTCCCGTTGAAGATACAACATACCAGGGAAGAACACAAACATCTGGTCGGTTGGATCGTCGTTGTGGGCGACCAGGACAGTGAGGTCGGTTCGCCGAGGTCGACCCTCACTGGGTTTGTCTCCAAACTGGCTTCTGAACTCATCAAGAGTCTGATCCAGCTCATCTTGCGTCACTAAATAACCACGATCGTGGCAAAGCTACACCGAGACGATATACACAATAATAACATTACATATTTTTTGTTATTTGGATGTGTACTGTAATTATAAAGCATTAAACTCCTGCGGATCGGAATAAGAGTCACAATAACGGTCTACGCAGCATGGCTCAAGTTAACGTTACACTAAACAAGTTGTGTTGCTGTTCATTTACCTGCATTATAGTTTTCCGAATTTTCCATAGTCTGTAAGTCTCTTCCTCGTCATCCATATCGCGTTAAAAAAAGATGATTAATACAAAATATTTCGATTAAAACAGACCGCTGATTCAAGCCTTGTACTGCACGTTTGCGTCCCGCTGATGGCGCGTGTATATGACGTCGGACGTTACGCCACAGCCTAACTACAACGCGCACTTTGATTTCGTATTACAAAACAATACGCACTTTTTTTGTAAATAAATAAGCTTTTATTACAAAATGTTATAATATCATGTTAATAATAGCAAATACATGCGATATTAAGTTAGATTGGTGGTTTTTATTACACATCACAGCTAATCTTCATTCTTTTATCGTTATCGATATATCCTGAAAACAAATATTAAAAGCGAGTAGGTTTTGTAACAATCTCATGTCGAAAGTGCGTGTGATTTCAGCAAATAGGTTCTTTCGAACAGTTCGTATCAAAGAACCGGTTCATAAAGTGATTCATTGATTCATTTATCGTCCCTATAACATCCTAGCATTAGATATTACATTCACTTAAACGCTCAAATATAAGGGTACGTATTGTTGATTAATTACATTTTATTAGTATGGGAGATTATTGTAATTTCACGTGTCCTCTTTAGTATGTCAATCGGATCATACTTTATGAACGAATCGTTCTGTGAACCGGTACAACTAATTCACTGAAAAGAATCGACTTAAAGGAACTATTCATTTGGGCATCACTACTGGACTTTTCGAAGCGTAAAGAACAAAAAATGGGTTTTATCAATCATGTCTTGCTGTTCGGGGCTTTATCGAGCAGTGGGATCATTGGTGCAATGGTATCGTAAAGTTAAATACTTCTGTAACTTATATTTGCCAATCTGAATCATATTACGTAATCTGGTATCATGTGCTGCATAATAACGGGGATTTTGTAAATGTTTTATCATCAGTACACAGACACACAAGCAGTACTATTGTGCAAGATGAGAGTCTAGTTTCGCTGTATTTAGTCTTTGTGCCAGCCAGTTACCTCGTCTGTTATTTAAATAATGCGCAATAACAACAATAATAATCTAACCTAATCTAGGCTAAATATTTTATTTTTGGCATAACGTTACATAACTAGAAACATATACGGTCTGCTGTGTCTGTTTCTATTTAAAAAAGGTATTGGATCATTTAATATTTTTGTATCCATTATATAGCCTATCCAAATGTTACAAAGCATCATGTATCAAATTCAAATATTCATGATATATTGATATATAAAATAAATATTCTACTATTACTTAACAGAACATAATGTCCAAAAATATTACACAACCTTGGTGCATGTCCAAAATGCCATTAACAATGCCAAAGTACTTAGTATATTCATGGCTGTTTTATTGCAATTAATGTGTTAAAACATTAGTTTATGTATTATTATCCTATTATTATTATTATTATTATATCTTTGTTGCATGAATCCATCCCTGAAGGCAGTGTCTAAGTCAATATCCATATGAAATATCATATGTTTACTACATTTGCAAAACAGTATAATTTATATAATGCGTACATGAGCGTCTTATCTGATATGTGGACCGAGTGCCAACATGCACATCAAGCTATCAGCTTTCTCAGGTTGTGTAAGATCGTCACCCAGTGACCTTTGACCTCAAGTTATTTACCATCAAATACTTCTCATGTTGACGAGTTACAAGCATGAAGTCAGCAAAAATTCAACCTATAGCCTAATGAAGAAACAGCCTCCATAACAAGTTAATATTTATCTGGAGCACTATACATAAGAGGGGTTTTCAGTGTTCTGGATGTTTCTGGAACATAAGGTACTTAGCAAGAGGATTTGATCGAACACGCTGCCTGCTGTTTCAGTATTAGTACTGAAAGGCAGCCATGCGTTTCTTAGGCTCTGCTGTTGTTTTCTCCCTAGTGTTGCAGACAGTGGTAAGAATGATTTTTAAAATGTATGAATGTGAACACTGGATAAACAGGTTTTCAGTTGCAGTTGGAATTAAATTTGTTTAAATGGAAATTTGTTTTTTTGTTTTTTTTTATGTATTCAAAAATGTCCTACTGTTTAACTTTACGCCGGCTTGTTTTTTCCCTCAGTCTGGACAGCTAGAGGACTGGGAGACGGCCAAATCCATTTATGACTTCAGTGTCACGGATATAGATGGCAATGAAGTTTCTCTGGACAAATACAGGTGAGAGATGGAAATGAGTGTGGCAGAAGTTTCATCTCGAGGTATAAAGCCTCAAGGCTGAAATAAACTAGTCTGGAGGAGGTGACGCTAACTGATGCCCATTTCCACCACAAAAGAGAAAAACACATGTTTTGGTAAATCATAAAATGAGATTATGAGATTAATTGATAGTCAAAATGAACATAAAATCACAGTATGACATACTAAGTCAAAAATATGACAATTGCGAGATGAAAAATTGAAATTATGAAATTAATTGAATAGAAATTCACAAAAGTCACAGGTATGACATTTAATTCATAAATATGACACAAATAGTCACAGTTATGACAAAAAGTTGAAATTGTGAGATGAAAAGTTGAAATTATGAGATGAATTGAGTAGAAATTGACAAAAAGTCAAAATTATGAGATGAAAGGTTTAAATTATGATATAAAAACTTAAATTATGAGATGAAAAGTCAAAATTATGAGATGAATTGAGTAGAAATTGACAAAAAGTCAAAATTATGAGATGAAAGGTTTAAATTATGACTTAAAAAGTTAAATTATGAGATGAAAAGTCAAAATTATTAGATGAATTGAGTCGAAATTGACAAAAGTCATAAATATGTTATAAAAAGTCACAGTCAAAATCGTTATATAAAAAGTCAAAATTATGAGATAAAAAGTCAAAATTCTGATATAAAAAAGTTGAAATGAAAAGACGAAATCATGAGATGAATTGAAATGAGATGTCACAAGTATGACAAATATTATATAAAAGTTGCAAAAGTTGAAATTATGATATATAAAGTCATAATCATGACAAAAAGTCAAAATTATAATCAAATCAAATCAAAATGTATTTATATAGCACAATTCATACAAAGCAATTCAATTTATAAGATAAAAAATCATAATTATGACAGAAATCTTGACTTTTATTATGACTTTTTGTCTCATAATTTTGACTTTTTATCTTATAATTGACTTAGTATGTATTAATGTTCACTTTGTGTCATAATTATGACTTATATCCCAATTGCTACTTTTTACATCATAATTATACATTTATGTCATAATTATGATTTACCAAAACATGATTTCTATTTAATATGGTGGAAAGGTGCTTCTATAGATTTCACAGAAAATTGCATAGTGTATGACAGGCACAGACTCTGATTTTGTAGTTTCAGACTACGATTCTGTAGCCTGACTACGTCAGACTTCGTACTTCCTCTCAATTTCAGTTCGCTTCTGTACTCAGTCTGACATAGCGACCGTTTTCCCCGTTTTCCTCCGGCCTCAAAACAGCCGGGCCAATCAACGAACAGAGGGCGGGCTGAGAGCCGTGACGTAGACGCTGATTGTACCGTGGATGCGTAGATTTTCTTCACATAATCTGCAAAAGTCGTTCACAGCCATGTTCACTCCGGTATTTCGCTTGATGGTTTTGTTTTCGTATCATACATGTGTTTACAGTGGAAGTCAGATGCGGCTGTCGAGCATGTGCATAACACACGCCATAACCAAACGTTATGTGATTGGCTTACGGGTAACCAATTATTTTAAACTTCAGACAAGCGCCCCCCCCTACCCCCCCCCCCCCCCCCCCCCCAAAACATTTTTCAATTACGCCCTTCCAGACTCTGTCTACGAAGCAAAGCAAAGTAGAAGAGTTTGGTATTACCAGACTACGATTCTGTCCACTTGGAGGATATCAAACATGTTTCATATTTTGAGCCGATTTTTAAAACGCATTGTTTTCATTAATCATGCTTCTCTCAGCAATAAGGCGTATGTTTCTGCGTGAGTGTTTTCGAAAACGACTTGAAAGCCTGGGAGTGATATAGTATAATCAGTTGGTCACTGATTTGTAACACTAACAAAATCCCATTTACTGTATATTTTAGGGGGAAAGTTGTCATCATCACTAACGTTGCCTCAAAGTGAGGCAAAACCCCGGTAAACTACTCTCAGTTTGCAGAGATGCACGCCAAGTACGCTGAGAGAGGTTTACGCATCCTGGCCTTCCCATCCAACCAGTTCGGACACCAGGTACGGAAAGCAAAAAATGTTTTTAACGCTCTTAAATCAAATGAATACCATGATCCAAATAAAATGTTTTTGTTCAGGAACCAGGAACCAATTCCCAAATCAAGCAATTCGCCAAGTCTTACGACGCAGAGTTTGACATGTTCAGTAAGATTGACGTGAACGGCGACACCGCACATCCTCTTTGGAAGTGGCTGAAGGAACAACCCAATGGAAGAGGATTGTTTGGAAAGTGAGTTGCCAGATAGTTGACTTGTAAATTATGTTTAAATAAATGCTTATTTGATATCATTCAAGGGATAGTCCAGCCAAAACTGAAATTGATGTCATATTTACTCACCCTCATGTCGTTTCAAACCTGTATGACTGTCTTTCCTCCGTGGAATGTAAAAGATAATATTCAGAAGAATGCCGGTAAGAAACAGTTTTGGTTCCTATTAACTTCCATAGTTTTTTTTGTCCGTACAATAGTAGTCAATGGGAACTGAAACTGTTTGATTTCCAGCAATCTTCAGAAAATCTTGTTTACTCGTAAACAGAAGAAAGAGAGCGCTACAGGTTTAGAACGACATGAGGGCGAATAAATAGTGACAGAATTTCTGGCAGGACAACTCTCGGAAGAGTTTAGAATGGTAAATTCAATCTAGTCTCTTCAGAAAATTTGGACCAAACCGCTCGATTCATATGGAATAGTTTTACGATATATTTATGAACTTTTTGAAGAGTCAAAGTGGTAGTTGCGTAGACTGTCAATGGAAGGACAGAAAGCTCTCAGATTTCATCAAAAAGATCTTCATTTGTGTTCGGAAGATAGAACGAAAGTCTTACAGGTTTGGAACGACATGAGGATGAGTAATTAATGACAGAATTTTCATTTTTGGGTGAACTAAACCTTTAGAAGAGCTGATGCATTCTATATTTAAATGTCTATTGACTGTTGTTTGTATTCCATTATAGTGGCATCAAATGGAATTTCACAAAGGTATGTGCATCTTTCCTTTATGAGTTACTAAATCTTGTATGGTAAATAGTTAAATATTTTGTGGCTTCATTGAAATAAATCCTTAAAATCAATGTGTTTTTGTTTTATTTTCAGTTCCTTATTGACCGTGAAGGCCAGGTTGTGAAGAGATATTCTCCACTGCAGAATCCAAGCGTACGTTGTTCGGTTTCTACTAATCTTTGATTGTATTTTTAGTCATAAACTAGGTCATGTTTGCGATTAGCTACGATATCTAATTGTCACCGCGATATTGGCACAACATATGTAATTTATATCAGATATTTCTTTTTCAGGTGGTGGAGAAGGATCTGCCCAAATATCTCTAAGGAGAATCATTAGCTGAGTGTCAGATGACCCCACGCTGCCCTGCCGCCCCTCTTCATTCTCCCTGACTGACAGCTGGGAATCAGTGATGTCGTCTCATGGAATAATGATGGTTTGTTTGGAAACCCGTCTTGAGGAAAAAACAGACCTGAAGCATTTGGCGTGCAACCCCTCCTGAGAGCATCATCAGTGGCCAGCCGTCAGTCTGGAGAGACACCCCTGTCCTTAAACTGCCCCAGGGCTTTTACATGAAAATATGTACATTTATTCAGCACTAATCATGTTGTCATAACATTTCTTAATAAACGCAAAGAAATTGATTTTAAAATTTGTGAATGTGAGTTGTTGGTATCAGTGAGCCAGTTTATTTACATCAACTTAACCGAAATGAAAATGTGAAATGTTGCTTTGGCAACTAGCAAAAATTGTATTGTTCGGTTTGGTTAACTCTAATAACCGTGCAGTGAGCTTGAAATGTTTTATATATGATTGCCTTGGAAAACTGAAAAGTCATCACTGAGACAGAAGTGGACAGTAACAAAGTACATTTACTTGAGTACTGTACTTAAGTACACTTTTTGAGTATCTGTACTTTACTTGAGTATAATTTTTTCTGGAAACTTTTTACTTTAACTTCACTACATTTGAAAGACAAATATCGTACTTTTTACTCCACTACATTTCTGTCAAGTCGGACAGACGTTGGATTTGGGTTGGAAATGAAAGTCGGGTTGACGTCAGAACCCGACGTCAGATTGACGTCACCATCCAAAGTCGGACAGACGTTGGATTTTGGTTGGAAAGGAAAGTTGGGTTGACGTCAGAACCCGACGTCAGATTGACGTCACCATCCAAAGTTGGACAGACGTTGGATTTTGGTTGGAAAGGAAAGTTGGGTTGACGTCAGAACCCGAGGTAGGTTTGACGTCAGAACATGCCGTCGGATTGACGTCACCATCCAAAGTCGGACAGGCGTTGGATTTTGGTTGGAAATGAAAGTCGGGTTGACGTCAGAACTCAACGTCAGATTGACGTCACCATCCAAAGTCGGACAGACGTTGGATTTTGGTTGGAAAGGAAAGTTGGGTTGACGTCAGAACCCGAGGTAGGTTTGACGTCAGAACCCGACGTCAGATTGATGTCAGAACATGACGTCGGATTGATGTCAGAACATGACGTCAGATTGACATCACCATCCAAAGTCGGACAGACGTTGGATTTTGGTTGGAAAGGAAAGTTGGGTTGACGTCAGAACCCGAGGTAGGTTTGACGTCAGATTGACGTCAGAACATGCCGTCGGATTGACGTCACCATCCAAAGTCGGACAGGCGTTGGATTTTGGTTGGAAATTAAAGTCGGGTTGACGTCAGAACCCAACGTCAGATTGACGTCACCATCCAAAGTCGGACAGACATTGGATTTTGGTTGGAAAGGAAAGTTGGGTTGATGTCAGAACCCGAGGTAGGTTTGACGTCAGAACCCGACGTCAGATTGATGTCAAGACGTCGGATTGATGTCAGAACATGACGTCAGATTGACATCACCATCCAAAGTCGGACAGACGTTGGATTTTGGAAATAAAAGTCGTGTTGACGTCAGAACCCGACGTCAGATTGACGTCACCATCTAAAGTCGGACAGACGTTGGATTTTGGTTGGAAATGAAAGTTGGTTTGACGTCAGAAACCGACGCCAGATTGACGTCAACATCCAACATCCAAAGTCGGACAGACGTTGGATTTTGGTTGGAAAGAAAAGTTGGGTTGACGTCAGAACCCCGAGGTAGGTTTGACGTCAGAACCCGATGTCAGAACATGACGTCGGATTAATGTCAGAACATGACTTCGTATTGACGTCACCATCCAAAGTCGGACAGACGTTGGATTTTGGTTGGAAATGAAAGTCGGGTTGACGTCAGAACCTGACGTTAGATTGACGTCAACATCCAAAGTCGGACAAACGTTGGATTTTGGTTGGAAAGGAAAGTTAGGCTGATTATCAGAACCCGACTGATGTTGGCTTCTGTTGTCAACCCAATTTTCATTTTCAACTACAATACAACGTCTGTCCAAAGTTGTGGATTAACGTCAATCTGACGTTGGATTCTGACATCAACCTGATTTACATTTTCATTGTTGGGTTTGGTCTTCTAAATGTGAATTTTTGTCATTGTTTTGGAGCACACTAGCTTATAGATAACAGTAAGGCTAACATATTCATACTAAAAGCCAAAAACTTTAAATAGGGCACTATTTTTAGGGTGTCCGAAACCATTGTGGATGTTATTGAGTGTACTTATTCAATCTCACATTCAATCCCACTGTGTTCTAGAAATAAATTTGATATTGATATGAGGGTAGGTATATCGCATAGATTCAGAGGCGTAAGGAACTGTAAGTATTACATACAACAATGCAACAAAATAAAAAAATGCATAGACATTTACTTTTTACTTTTGATGCAAGTTCTTTTAAAAATGAGTACTTATGTACTTTTAGTAAAAATCGGTCTTTACAACTTTTACTTGTAACAGAGTAATATTTGACCAGTAGTATCTGTACTTTCACTCAATTCTCCAGTAAGGAAGTCGTGTACTTTGTCCACCTCTGCAAGACAATAATTCTCTAATATAAGAACATTTAAGAGAATTACATTTACAATAACATTTGTAGTATATATGCTGACTGCTTCATTTAAAGCAAATGGAGAATTCACTGAACACTAATTAATATTTTGTAGGTAGGCTACAACCATAACAGTGAAAACAACGCTGTTAGAATATTATAGTGATTCACCAACAGAGAGCAGCAGCAGCCTCATCAAAACACCCAGCAGCTCCTGTAGGGAAGTGAGATTCATTTTTACGAATCGATTCATTCGATTCGCGTCAATGAACCAGTTCAAACAATCAACAATGTTTCAAATAATCGTGTTCTCCACTGTTTATCACTAATATTTTGTTCAATCAGATGTGTCGAAAGTTGTCAGGCAAAATAAAATAGTTTTCGTCAAAATACCACATTACAGTTACTGCTGTAAAACTCTAATAATCAGTAATCGTAATTTCTTTCAGAATTCCTTTATTTTCAGTTACCATAGGCTGACAGCAAACAGCAAAACCAGCCCCAAATGATTTGTTCGTGGCTTTCCAAATCGGTTCAATTGAACCATTCAGTCTGTTCAAATGAACGATTCGTTCGCGAATCGAACATCCCAATCCTGTGCTTGACAGCTCAGAGGAGAGGTCTGGAGGACCACGACGCGCAGGAACAGTCCTCAATCTCTTACATTATTTTTTGTCAGTTATTCAGATCCATATATAAATATAAAGGCCCCAGAAAGCTGTGTATAGATTGAAATATTCGCTATCATCGGTTGCCAGCGCTCTCGCTCAGAGTATTCATCCCGGGATTTTGAATGGAAGTGGAGGCTGAAGGGGCGGCCAGCCTGTGTGAGGCCGGGGATGGGAGTCCGTTATCCGGGGCAGCATCATCCGATGACGCGGGGACGACAGACGACGGGGATGCGGGTAACTAACCACTCGGGGTTTGATTCGATAGAGGGGTTTAAAAAGACTTCGGTTCATGCAATCTCATCTGATTGATTCATATGGCAGGGATGCACTTGTATAGAGCTAGCAAGACTAGCATTCATGCATGGAGAAGGGACACTGATGCATGTGATATATCATTCCTGCATCAGATTGTTGGGATTCTCATGCAGCCATAGAGAGAAAGTGTGCTGTGCATTTATAATAGGCTATATAGTTTTATGGGCATGTTGTTGTCAGGTGGATGGTTTGATATGACGGGTTAAAACCAGAATCAGCTCGCTAGCCATCAGCATAGCAGGGACACTGGGTAGATGACAGATGGGATGATGGGGTTTCAGGTGAGGAATGGGGTAAAGGCTTGTATTGCATCTGTTGAGAATAAATGCCATAAAATGTTTATTGCATATGCAAATTTGAATGCATAAGATGTATTTTGTAGACTAGATGGCATTTTACAGCAATATTTTGTTTTCAGAATGATTTATTAATGTCCTTTTTCTTCCTTAATTTATTTGAGTGTGGTGTCACCTTGGTGTAATGATGGCCTTTTTTCACTTCAATTTAGCATTTTTGTTATTTATTTGTATTGTACAAAATACCAAATATATATATATATATATGAAAATTAAATTAAAATTTAAGACTGGACTATTTCTAGGTCACTAAGATTTGTATTGTACAAAATACCAAATTATTTTCCATATATAGACATATATATTCATATATATGGAAAATAATTTGGTATTTTGTACAATACAAATCTTAGTGACCTAGAAATAGTGCAGTCTTAAATTTTAAATAATCTTAAATATTTCTTAATTTATGTCTTAAACTTTTTGTTTATATATATATATATATTTTTTTTTTTTCAAATTTAAATTTGATTTTGTACCCCACTGTATGCCATGGTATATTAACAAATACACACAAAAAAATCCTTGTTGAGCCTTCTCAATCTGATAATTACATTTTTTCACTTTCATAACAGAGTTACTTTATTTATCAAATACACTCTTGTTTCTAAGAGAATGTGCTATTTTCTTCTCGGTTCCCCATTTGCGTTTTTTTCTGCTATAATAAGTCACGTATCTGTGTGTGAGGTGTCAATGAGTGTGTTCACATGCACACTACGCAGATAACCGTCAAAAATCGCCTCATTCTGTAAACCCAGATATATATATGATCAATAAGTTATGACAACTTATGTTTTAACATTGCTTTGACTCATCAAAATAATTTAAGCAATTATCGACTTTTTTTATAAGTTATGCAAGATTCAACTCACTTTTTAAGTCAGTTTAATGTAATTTAAGTTGAAATGACTTAAACATCCAAGTTGATTGTACTTAAAAATTTAAGGCAGCAACTTTTTTTACAGTGAAAGGAAAGAAAGCTACGTTTCAAATTATCAGTTTTTCCTCTGCTTTTAACATGAATATGTGAACGGATATACACACAAAACATAACAATACCATTCTTTTCTTGTGCTGTTAAACATGATCAGTTTAAGATAGTTCTTGTAAACACACACGAGTCATCTTATTGAAGAGCACAAAATGTGATCCACTCCAAAAAGAGCCTATGTTCAGTAGTATACTTAAGATTGACCTTTATATTGTTGACAAGGTTTGTTCTTTTGCGTCTGTGTTGAAGCTTTTGCAAACTGCATTGTGGTTACCGTTGTTCAAAGACATAAATGTCAACGTAACTGGCTCGCAGTAAATGTCACATACTCTCTTGTAGTCTCATCATCTTCTCTTTAATTGCTAAAAGTGCATCCAAACACTCCCTGAACTGCCTCGGCATCCTCCTGTTTTCATTGGTTTTCTCCCCGGGAAAACATGCTGACTGTTGAGCGTGCAATCACATGACATGGCCTGTGAGTCATTTTCTCACCTGAAGTGACATTGACACACTCATCCACCCTTGTTTTTTGGGGTTTTTATGTTTTGTTCCTAAAATTAGATTTTAGTGAGTCTAATTGAGTTCGTTAGCAGTGTTTAGGTCCAAAAAGGTTGCTAAATCTCACCACAATGGAATTAAATGTTTACATTTGTGCTTAAAATTATTAGTGTTTTTTGTGTTTTCTGAGTGTTAGATGATGGCAAATGTGATCTAAATGTCCAAATAGGCGAAATAATGCACAGCTGAATATCCCATTTTCATGGATACAATAAATTAAGAAAAAACTATTATCGTCCGATAGCCAATATGCTAACAATATATTGTTATTGTTCGCCTGTGCAAAACTCACCGCCACAACGCCAGGATGTTGGTAGCCGCATACTTTTTTTTTGCAAGTTGCAAATTAAATTTCTGCGAAAAAATTGGAACATCGCAAAGCAATTTTCGAATAAGCTATTTTTGCTCTGCTGTGTTGCAAGTAAATTTGTTTCTGACGAACTTTATGTTCATGTCTTCCGAGATAGTTTTTTATGCACGGTTTGGAATTTTGTTGCGTATTTATTTGCGTCTTAGTATTTCCATCCAGATTTTTTTTTTATGCAGTATCGCAAAGTTTGTATAAATTCATGGATATCTCTGGTTTTTCCTTCAGTGTGAAGAAATGTGTGATTTATTTGTTTAAAATGTTGTTTTATTGCCTCGAAAATTGTAAGTTACAATGTGTAGAAAAGTTGAATTAATCAACCTTATTTATAGCCTGGGTTTCCCCATGCTGCCTTGCGATTTTATTCACGCTGCTAGGCAGCCTGGACACCATGGACCAGATTTTCCCCTCATAAAGGGAACCAATCACAGAACGGGGAGGGAGCAGCAAGACGATGACGACGTCTATGCGACACACCAAAGCAGTTTGTTTATATCTATGGATCCAACATGGCAGCAGACGCGAAGTTACCTTTCGATGCAGCCTTAGATAGTGTTCTAAGTAGTTTAGTCGCTGAACGCCATCGTGTACACATAAATCTTTGACCCATTGTCTTCTTCCTCGTCGAATTTCTGTCGCTCTACATACGTCATCTGGTATAATTGAAACGATTGGCTATGAGCTACATACAGGCGCATTTGATAGACATTCATAGCGCCCAATAAACGGCTCTGGGCATTCGTAAACCACGCCTCAAATACGAGAAAATGAACATGTGGTTCCCAGACCACGTCTCAATGAGACGAGGTCTGACGTTAGCCAGGCTACCTTATTTATCAATGTGGAAGTGAACTATGAATGTTCTGTTACATATGCTCCCAGCATTTAAACAAAACAAAAAACCCTGTTTTATTCTAGCTTCATGCTTTTCTTTTTTATCGACACTTGAATGTGTGTAAGTTTCATAAAAAAAGCAAAATTTTGAGCAAAAAGCTGAGAAAATCACGTTTTTGTCAAAGACTACGTCTGGATCGGATTCAGAACGATGATCAAAACACAGATGGAGATCGAGTCCATCAACACCCCCAAAGCTTCACAGTCCTATACCTCGTCCTGGGTCGCATTTCATTCAGTAACATTAGGCAGTTTAGATGTATATGCTGTTTAATGTTGATGTTACATATGCATATGATTACATATGCTATCGCGTGTTTCTGCTTCTTCTACGCCTGTGTTTTGATCAGGAGATTCAGTACTCTTTTAGAAGGTGTGTCATAGCGCCCCCTACAGTACAACAGTGAAAACACGGAAAGCCGGAGATGTCCGTCAATGGCGAGGAAAGAGTTAACTGCAGTAGGTCAATAATTAGAAGAATAACAAACGGTAAAACTATTTGTTTAGTGTGTTTATAATTATGATAATAAATTAAATGAATGATTATGATACCATTTTTTATAAAGATCAAAGCTTTAACTATGAGCAATAATATTACTCTTTACACGTAGTAATACAATGATTGCTCCTGTTTCGACCCGTCTGAATGATAAATGCATTGCTGTTCTGTTCAGAGGCCGTCTCGCTCGGCTCATTAAGAACAGAATTGAACAGATGAAGGCCGAGATAGGAAAAGATCTATATTGTAGATTAATTATAAAACAATTTCATTACCGCCAAACGGACCGTCTCAAGCACCACTTCAGTATCATCATGTGGTGGTGGTGGTAAATGTACACAATTAAAGCATCTGTGAAATGCAGACATGGCTTTCTCGGTTCATACACATAACGACCCATGAGATGCATATATAATCAAACCCTAGGCGATACTCAAAGCTGTATAATAGTGTTTTGCTCGCTGATATCGCTTTGCAAAACAGGGAAGGTCTGTCTGCACACTTCATCTATTTCCTCAACACGTGTTATTCTAAGAGCTCAGGCTGCTGGGAGTTTTCAAGCTCCGGTGGGAAATGGAAAACAAGCAAGAATTGCATAATGGTGTCTCTCTGTATTCCTTGCCCCCCTCGCTTATGTCCCGAAGAGGATGGAGCTTTTTATAGGCCAGCCTGCAGAGCAGACCGGGGCGCTGGAAGACACTCAATCCCATCGGAACCTCAGAGGGAGTAGAGTGTCTTTTATCAGAGGACGCGGAGTCCCCCATTGACATATTTGTGTTTAATGCATTGTAACCAACCATCGTTTATGAAGAGTTACCGGAACGGCTATTGTAAATCGTTTCCAGAACGTTGTCAAATAGTTGCTAAAGTGTAGTGTATTGGTGCGTGGTGCACTCTTAAAAATAAGGGTTCCAAAATGGTTTTTTTTGCAGTGATGATGAGATAGAAGAACCATTTTTGGTTCCTCAGAGTACCTTTCAGTCAGTTCTTAATAGAACCATTTTTTTTCTTACTGTGAAGAACATTTAAAAATCTTTTTGCACTATAAAGAACTTTTTGTAGAATGGAAAGGTTGGGTTATCCATGTTATCCATGGAACCATCGATGCCCATAAAGCAGAGCTGGGTAATATCTGATTACATGTAATCTGGATTACGTAATCAGATTCCTAAAATATAATATTTGTAATAATTAGATTATATTACATGTTCAAAATTCTTGTAATCACTCTACAGTTACTTTTTTATTGATTACATTCACTGATTCTCTCATTTTTAAAATCTTATCTTTCTAAAAAGCCTATTTCTTATATATGTTTGGAAAGTCTTCAAGTTTTGTGGAGTTGAACACACAAGAAGGGCCACTAGTTAGGCTATAATTACATGGAAAATTTAGAGGATTTTTTTTTTTTTTTTTTTTTTTTTTTTAGAGTTTTATTTGGATTGTTTTATTATAAAATACATTCAATATGTATTTTGGGATATTTTTCACCTGTGTTATCGTCGTAGGTTAAAATTGTAAAAAAGCAAACACCATTACTTGAACACATGCACACTAGAAAGTTTCATCCTTGTCCAGTGTTTACGCTATTTTGTTTTTCCATAAGTTATTAGAAAAAAAAATCGTTTTTATTTAACCGTCAAGTGTATCCATTGGTAAGTGTGTCTATTGTTGTTGCATCTCCAGTAGTTTGTTGTTGTTCTGCCTCATCCGTAGGCATAAAAATGAAGTATACTTTGGGCTTAAGTCTGATAACTAAGAACTATGAACTTTGAATAAAAGCATCTGTTGAATGGCGTGTTACTTAAATGAAATTTGCAAGAGGAACTTGGTTTTGTTTTCATCTCTCAGATCAGAAGTGAACAAAGGAAATGGTTTTGTGGCCTTACTGGTAGGTTTATAATCTCTTGTTTCCTTCGGTTTGCTTTATACAGTTCTGTTTTACCAGATTATGAGCAGTTGTTCATATGTCTTGTCATGGTTTTACTTCATGTATTTCGATTTTTGCCATCATACCATGTGATATCATTCACCCAGAGTAGCATATACATGCTAAGTCTTTGGTAAATTTAGTCTCATATAATTAATGTTAGCTTGAGGTGTCAGGTGACACCTAAAAGATTCTGTCGTCAAGTTCTTCATTTCAAGTCCATTTTGAGCTGGCTGTGATCACACCTACCCAAAGCATATGGAATTTCAGGAGGTGTTATGCTAATTCATTAGCACTGGAGATGTTTTGAGCTCTTACCCGTGTTTTAAAAGTTTTTTAAGTTAATTATGGCTTGACATAGAAGTGTCTGAACATCATAATAGAATATATAAAAGTGTAGTCTTGAGTAACTCAATGCTAGGCTAACTCAAGGCTAGGCTAACTTTAGGCTAGTTTAAGGTAATGTTTGTAGTGTTTTAGCTAAAAAATTATATTCCCCTAAAGCTCTGTTTAACACAATTTCCCTTCCACAAAATCAGTTTCTGAACCTTTTTAACAGTTTATACATTTTGTGTGTCAAATATGTAGCTTAGCGGTTAGCACATATGCTCAGACACTGTCTCAAGTAGGCAGTTTAAATCTCAGTCATTTTCTGTCTTTTCTTCTTTACCCATAAATAAAAAGCTTTATTAGATGTGCGGTCGACCCTGGCTAGTGGAGTATAGCAGAAATCCTACAGCATGTTTGCACTCCAGCTTGAACTGAGGCCAAACCTAACATCAGCGAACAAGGTCTAGGAAAAAGCTCTTTTATGGAGAACCATAATGTTGCCCAAACAGTCCATAACAGTTTCAGGAGCCCACATTGACAGCTGGATCCAGAAATAACAGGAACTTTTGGTCATGAGGCTTGTTGGTGTGGATGTGCTATTTCAGAGGTGAAATGGGACATTGCAGCGTTTATGTTTTTACTAACTTTGAGCTTCCAACTTCACAACAACGAATTCAGCTAAAACGGGAAGCTTGCGGGTGGAAAATCCAGCTTGTAATGAACTTAGCAACAAACCAGCTTCCAGTTGGTTATGTCATGTTAGCTAGTCTTCCAGCCCAGCCATCTGCACCAGATGGTTGACCAGATTGAAACCGGCCACGATATTTCAAAACAGTTACCAGCTTATAGTTAGTTCACCAAAAAATTATTATTTACTTACAATCTTCCAAGTTCGCTGGTAATCATTGCAACTGAGTCAATATGTCAGGAACTGATTCAGATCCATTCTGAGTGGTTTCAAATGATTCATTGAAGATCGAACTTGTTAACAATCACAAGCTAACGTGTTTAGAGCAGATGTTAAGATTTTCCTTTCTAGTTATAGCTAATAATCATTTTAACTGGGCCGAAAGTCAAGAACTAATTCATTCTGATTGTGAACGAATTGTTCCGATTTTGTGAACCATTTCTAATGATTCATTAAAGATCTGAAAAAAAAAATAAAAAATCTGTCAAAATAAAAGTTTGATGGCTTAATGTTTGAAAATAACCATACATTTTAGTATTGTAATTTTACAGTTGCAAGGGAAGATAAAAGTATTTTATTTATTTTTTTACAGTAGAATATTACAATAGTAATTTTTTAGTAATTATTATAATATTTTTGTTTTATTTTATTGCCATTTATATAACTTCATTTTCTAGCCATATTGATATATAACCAAAAAATTTTGCCAAAATTTTGCAGCACTACAAATAAGCACAGCAAACCTTTTTTAATCACATTTTAAGTCACAGAATAATTGCAATTACTGTAGATTTATTCCCCAAGTCGTGCAGCCTTGATATTATGCTTTTGTGTATTTTTTTACGTTTAAAACCTCCAGACTAATTCTTTGTAAAGGCATTTGTAAAGGAGTAACCAGTACATTTCTCTAAATTTCTCCTTTTCTGTTCTATAAACAAAAGAAACTCATACAGGTTTGGAACGACATGAGGCTGAGTAAATGGGGACGGAATTAACATTTTTGGGTTGATTTTTCCTCGAAGCTGTTTTTAGCTGGATTTTCCAGCATGCCCGTCATCTTGGTTTTGCTGTTGCTTTCTCACTGCATGGCTATGAGCTGCTCTGTCTAGCGGCCAATGCCCTATTTAGAGCAGCATGTGTCTGTTGATGCCACATGCATATGCAAACTCTGAGAAAGCTTGTTGACCTTGATCGGGATGCCATGGAAACCGAGGAACTGAATGGGAGCGTGTGCAGATGCGTCTGGGACGACCGCGGGGTGAGAAGCACAGCTCACGGATTCCAGCCGTCATCTTCACATGGTGTATTTTCATCAAATCATCTTTGTCAACAAACATCCCAGTCGCCGCTGACAGCTGCTGCTGATGCTCGAGGGGCAGCGATGGAATATAAATGGAGGCTGAATAATGAAGCCGGCTAATGATGTCTGCGCTTTAGCGGGGTGACCCGTTGACCCTTCAAGTCTGGTTATAAGTTGAATATGAATATGTCTCAAATAATCACAGGCACACAAATCTGGTTTTAAATCACGACAAACTTTGCAAACAATGAAATGCAATCCTTTAATTGAGAGAGTGTCGTCAATACCCGGTTAATCACTGTTCTTTTTCTTTCCTAGACACGATATCGAAAAAGGCTTTCATCACAGAGGTACATTCCTTTACCACATATCACGAATATTTACTATTGGACTGCAATGAAACCTGTTCATGTCGGGAATGCAGGTTGGTGGTATCTCATATTTTTTGTCCTTTTTACACCAGATGCCTTCATCGTCAGGCCAGCCGGCTCATGGGAAGAAGATCGGTCACAGAGGAGTGGATGCTTCAGGAGAAACCACATATAAGAAGGTGCATTGCTCCAAAACAACTTTTTCTAGATTCGATACTGGTTCCATTTAGATTATTTTAGTAACTTATAGCACAATATATTGGTACCATATCAGCCAATTTATTTTTATTTTTACGTTACATTTAAAAAAAAAAAATATATATATATATATATATATATTTAAATTTTTCAATTTAATTTTTTTTTTATATTGGTCAAAATAGTATTTTTAATTGTACATGCTCATTTCATCTCTTTTTACATTAAAATTATTTGCCGTTATCTAACGCAAACCTAAAATTAATCGAATAGATTTGATTTTGATTCCATTCAGATTGTTTACTTTTTTTCCCCAAAGTTTTATATCGGTTGATGTTGTATATTTAATTGTACATGCTTATTTTCTCTCGTTACTTTAGATAACCTTTGCCATCATCTAACACTAGCCTAAAATGTATCTATAAAAACATTAATAATTTAATGACACAGTGACATGTAATCTTTAGCAAAAATAAATATCCCCTTTTCATACTGTATATTTAAATTTTGTAATGCCTAAATGCACTTTAACATTTAAACCAATTGATTTTAGGTTCATGTTTTATTTTTGTAATTATTTTAGACAAAATAGTGCTTATTTTTTAAATTTACAATTGACCATTTAATACATAAAAATTATTGTATATATAATAATAATAATAATAATAATATACAAACTAATTATCGGTTTATCTGTATCGACCAGAATTGTAATATTTCTTATAAGCTCGATCTGCAGAAATGTGGCACTAGACGATATCAGAACAAAAAACGTAGATTAAAAGATCAGTTTCTGGGTTAATATTTAAAGGGGTCATATAATGCCATTTTTGTACAAGCTAATATGATTCTTTAGGGTCTAAATTAAAAGTTTGTAATATACTTTAATTAAAAATTCTCATTAGTATTGTAAGAAAACACTTATTTTACCTGGTCAAAAACAGCTCTGTTTTCAGCACGCCGTTTAAGTGCATGTGTCTTTAAATGATAATGAGCTTTGCTCACCCCGCCCCTCTGTTCTGTGCGTACACCGTTTTTAATAATAACACAATAACCATAACGCGTTGTTTTAACAAACAAAATAATAACACAATAATCATAACGCGTTGTTTTTCATAACAAAAACAGCTCTGTTTTCAGCACGCCGTTTAAGTGCATGTGTCTTTAAATGCTAATGAGCTTTGCTCACCCCGCCCCTCTGTTCTGTACGTACACCGTTTGTAATAATAACACAATAACCATAACGCGTTGTTCATTATAAATGTGGGATTATGAATTATATTGAGAACGTCGTACATAGAAAACATGCCGTAATGTACCCTGAGTGTAAACCTTAGCCGCATTCATCGTGAAGCCTGCAGCAAGCGATTTGCAAAGATTAATATAAATATTAATATATGGTTAATAAAACGTTACACTCACTTCTTCTTCTGGAGGTGCAGCAGGAACACGAATAGTTGGTACCGATACTTTTTTCAGGAGCAGCTTCTTAGCAAAACCAGCTTTATACTAACCCTCGTTTGTAAAGCAGTCTGGTAAAATGATTCGCGCAAACATGAAAGCATTGACGTTGATCGTGGGGAATATTCCCTTCGAAAACAAACTCAGCCACTGCGTCTTCAGCGGTTCGGATTTAGGAACATCAAAATGACTTCTGTGTTCCTTATTACACCCAAGAACAGAACACCACAATCGCTTAGACGCCATTCTGCTCATAGACACTGCTCCAGCGTATCAACAATGGCCGCGCCGGCCCGCAATCGTGGGAGGGGCGTCGATTTTGTGACATCACAAAATCGAACGGCTTGATTTGAGACAGGGGAAAACATATAAGAAGATTTTTTTTTAAAACACTGGATGGATTTTTATCATTTCATGATGGTTGTGTACAGGCACTGCCAACACACATTTCAGTACAATCAACTTGTAAAAGTGCATGTACCATTATATGACCCCTTTAAGAACATGTATCTCAAGTCATTTATATCTGGGGTTTTTTTTCAGACCACATCTTCAGCACTCAAGGGGGCCATTCAGCTTGGGATTGGCTACACAGTTGGCAACTTGAGTTCCAAGCCTGAGCGGGACGTCCTGATGCAGGATTTCTATGTGGTGGAGAGCATCTTCTTCCCCAGGTGAGCTATCCGTCTGAGGTTGAGGGTGGATGTAAAATTTCACATGCAATAAATGTTCTTCTCCTTGTTCTTCCAGTGAAGGGAGCAACCTGACACCAGCCCATCATTTCCCAGACTTCCGCTTCAAAACCTACGCTCCCGTGGCCTTCCGTTACTTCAGAGAGCTCTTCGGGATACGGCCAGATGACTATTTGGTGAGAAATCTAAGCTGACGGCTTTTTAATACTAAATGCTTGCATTTATTCAGGACCACTGAAGAATCGCTCAACCTGAATTTATCTATATTTGTGTTGGCCTTTAGTATTCGCTCTGTAACGAACCATTGATTGAGCTGTCCAATCCGGGAGCCAGTGGTTCAGTCTTCTATGTCACCAAGGACGATGAGTTCATCATCAAGACAGTTATGCACAAGGAAGCGGAGTTTTTGCAGAAGCTTCTTCCTGGATATTACATGGTGAGTTGCTGTACTTTGACTGATGCATTTAAATTGGGTTTTTAATGTCCAATCCCGATATCTTGAGAACAGGGTGTATATATTATGCAATACGTTAATACTGCATTATTTAATGCAGTTTATTCACAGCAAATGATATGTAGCCCACATAAAATTAGTCAAATATTTATTTTACACAATATTTAATTTATTTTGGAACTGGCACAGTGGTGAACTAATATTTATGTCCAAATATTAACCGATTATCTGCCTGGCAAATATTTATTGGTGTATCACTAATGCAGCCCTCTACTTTTAATGTTTTTCAGCTACAATAATTTCACAGTAAATGCACAGTTTATGTTGTTACTTTTTAAGAAACTGCATATCAGTATGATATCGGTTATTTACCGATATTAGAATTTATTCAAAATCATCGGGCAAAGCTTTAGTGTGATAAAGTGTTTAGTGTTTTATATTTAGTTAATCCTGACAATAAATGATCAGTTGGCCAGAACAAAAATTATTATCAGCCAGAATTTTAATAGTGTGTATCTTTTGAAACTAATGGTCAGCTAATGTGTATTTTCAATGTCCTATGCCGATATCTATAGAGCAGGACAATAAATACTGCATGATAAAATAGTTGAATGATAGCAAACAAGATATATCCTATATAAAATTAGTGAAGTAATTATTTAACAAAATTTGTACGACATTTTAGAACTGACACGTATTTATTGCCAAATATCGGTCGATTATCTTCATGGCCAGTATTTTTTGGAGACCTACTATTTACATTTATACATAATTTCACAGTAAATACAGAGGTTATGATGTTATTTTTTGGCATGTTGTTACTTTATGAGAAACAATATATCGGTACCATATCGATTATTGACCGATTTATTAATTTTTTTATCGAGAAAACCGTTTTTTTCACAAATGTTTACATTTTATTTTTAATTAATTTTGTCAATAAATTATTATTATTGGCCATAACATGAAAATAGTTATTGGCTTATCAGTATCAGACAGAATTGTATTATCATTACATGCTTTTTTTAAATTAATGGTTGATCGATATTGGTTTTCAATGTCCAGTAAAATATAGTAGAGTGGCTAAAGGTTAATATAATGCTGATAATTATGATACAGTACATTATATGATACAATATAATGATAGAAAATGAGATGTAGCCTTTATAAAATGACTTTACATTATATTCAATATATATAAATATATATACAGAATATAGCATCAGCCTGTGCGATATATAGGTGTATGAATCATGGAGATCTAGTTTTTCAGCTACAATAAGCTAGGCTAAAATACACAGTTTATGTTGTTATTCAGTACTTTTCGAGAAACATGCTTTCCAGCTTATTAACACATGCTGCCACAAATCAACCACCTGGTTAAACAACAACACTGCTGAATACCCAACAAGCTATTTCGAACTAATTTCTCCCCTGAGGCGATTTGTCTGCTATTTTCCTGAATAATAAAATAAATGACACAATTAGCATTGAAACCGTGCTTGTTCCAGCTTTCTGTCTCCATTGGACCAATGCAATAAACACTATAAGTACAAAAGGGTTTGGTTTCCAAGAGAACATGGGTTTTTCTTTCAGTAGATGGTGCCTAAATGGGTTCTCAGTGTCAGCAGAGTCTGACCAGTGACTGGCTTGGCTTGTTCCATCCATTCAGCTGGAGCTAATGAGCCCATGAATAGTGACGGATCAGTTGTTGTTCAGCGACAATGCTGACCTTGGCCAGTTCGCCTACAGAAACCTGTCTTTAACACTGTTTAGCTCTTTTCCACTTTCTGTTTCTCCTCTTTGATCATATATTGTGTAGGACATGTCACCTTGGTGATGGTTGTTCCACAAAGCTCCTCTAGGTTGGATATCTGCTTCATTGCGTTGCCTTTGTGTGGTGCTTTTTAAGAGGATATAAAGTCCAATCTAATTGGAATCAGGTGGTTTTACAACGCTCTGGAACATTAGCTGGCAAACTGAATGCCATTGTCTTGAGGAAGTGTTTTTTTTGGGGTTGAAATGGTGTGTTTTGAATCTGGAATGTGGGAAAACAAATAATGATTACTTCAAGCTAATGCATGAATGCTGTTATTGAACTAGTATTAACATTTAGAAGTGGTCATTAGCAAAAGTTGGATTTGCATGCGATATAAAAACTGATGTGTGTTGTAATATTGACATAATTTTAAGGAATGGTATCAAAAAACTAAAATTCTACTATCATGTATTCATCATGCCGGTCTAAATCAGTGTGACTTTCTTTCTTCCGTGGAACACAAAAGAAGCTGCTCTTTTCCATACGGTGACTGTGAATACGGTGACTCCATCAAGGCTAAAAACATGACAAAAAAAGCTATATAAAAGTATCATTCAAGTACTTATTTTTGTGTGAGGAAAAGGCTGAAAAGACTTATCTGTTCTTCCGTGGAACACAAAAGAAGAGGTTTTGAAGAATATTCACGCTGCAGTTTTCCATATGGTGACAGTGAACCTGGATGCCATTAAAGGGATACTTCACCGATTAGCATTAAGCTTTGTATCAGTAGAAACCCGGTAGTATTTTCGAATGACCGTGCTTCCCTCTCTCATGTCCCCCTGAGACGAGAGATTTCTGTATTGTGTGTCTGGGAAAAAAAAAATCGTCGTTTTGCGTCATCTGAGGCTTTTTTGGCCAGAGGTTAGAGACTACAGCCAGTAGGAGGAGCTAGTTCCGCATGTTTTCAACCCGCCCATAGGGGGATCTCACGATAAAACGGCGTCTTTTCAGTGTCGAGTCAACTAGTAGCCTAGTTGTATCACTTCTTCCGATACTGCCCTCTGTAATCGGTAGGCGTGGCTTGGGAGTGGCCTCGTAGGGCGGCGAAGCAAGTGCATTCTGGGAGTTGTTGTCTTTCATCCACATGAGCCAAAAATAAATTTTCTGGCTTTTCTCAGTCTAGAAGGCACCAACTTCTAAAACAATTTCACATTTCTACTACATAAATGACCCAATTTAAATACACATTCATCTTTCCAGCGGTAAAATATCCCTTTAAGGTTAAAAAAATGACAAAATAGCTAAATAAAAGTACTATTTTTGTGTAAGGAAAAAGCAGACATTTTGAATTTCCTCATATTTAAACTGGCAAGTTCGTCAAACAACGCAACGCATTTTGGCGCACATCATTTTAGTATCGCGTTAATAAATGATGGCAGAATTGTAACTATTCCTTTCAAGATTAAATTAATTAATTACACAATGCATGTAACCAACAAATACTAATTACAAACGTTTTCCCACAGATGTGTAGCACTGCATGGACGACTTGCATTTGAATATTCGTTCACTCCGACTGGACGTTTGATTTTTTAAATGTTTGTTTCCTGCAGAACTTGAATCAGAATCCTCGCACCTTATTGCCCAAGTTCTTCGGGTTGTACTGCGTACAATCGGGCGGCAAGAACATTCGAATGGTGGTGATGAACAACGTTTTGCCCAGGGTGGTGCGCATGCACCTCAAATACGACCTGAAGGGATCCACCTACAAGCGACGGGCCTCTAAGAAAGAGCGGGAAAAGGCGAAGCCCACTTTCAAAGACCTCGATTTCATGCAGGACGTTCAAGACGGTCTCCTGCTTGATACAGACACGCACAGCGCCCTGGTCAAGACGTTACAGAGGGACTGTTTAGTAAGTTATGTACAGTGTGCTGGTGTCTAGAGAGAGGATGTGTGAATGGGAGGTAAATTGATGTGTTTTTGATGTTTAGGTCTTGGAAAGCTTTAAGATTATGGATTACAGTTTGCTGCTGGGAGTTCACAACATCGATCAGGCGGAGAAAGAGCAGCAGATGGAGGGATCTCAGGGCAACAGTGATGAAAAGAGGCCGCTGGCACAAAAGGCGCTCTACTCCACTGCCATGGAGTCCATACAGGGAGCGTCGGCCTGCGGAGAGGAGATTGACACTGACGACACGTGAGTGGCCCAAATTAGTCCATGTTTTGACACATATTAAGGATATTTAAAAAGTAACTGACACATTTTCAGATGCATGATGAAGTGATAGGGATGCAATGACAAAATTCGACCTGATACCAATAGCCTGGTAATGATGTTTATGTTATTGCCTATATATTCAATACATTGAATTCTATACTATTTTGATTTAAAAAAAATTGCTTTTAAATCTTTTTAAAGATTAATTTTACAGTTTTTTTTTTAAACATTTCTGGATAAAATCAAGTCCTGTCCTGTCAGATATCATGTTTCATCTGGAATTGCATTTATTATGGAAGGTAAAGGATTGCAAACAACAAATTTATGTTAACTAACCAAAAAATGCAACTTTTTAAAAGCGAACAAAGACATTGGTTTTGTTTTGTGTTTTTTGTTTTGTCTGGTTGTTTTTTGTCTTTTGTTTTGTCTTGTTTTTTGTATTTGTTTTGTGTTTTTTGTTTTGTCTGGTTGTTTTTCGTCTTTTGTTTTGTCTTGTTTTTTGTTTTGTCTGGTTGTTATTTGTCTTTTGTTTTGTCTTGTTTTTTGTTTTGTCTGGTTGTTATTTGTCTTTTGTTTTGTCTTGTTTTTTGTTTTGTCTGGTTGTTATTTGTCTTTTGTTTTGTCTTGTTTTTTGTTTTGTCTGGTTGTTTTTTGTCTTTTGTTTTGTCTTGTTTTTTGTATTTGTTTTGTGTTTTTTTTGTGTGTTGTTTACATCCTATTTATTTTTCGTATTTTATTTGTATTTATTTTGTATTAATCAGCCATTTTTTCCTTGTTTGTTCTCACTTGTTTTGTAGCTACTTGTTTTCTATTTTTTATTTTGCCAAAATAAATTTAAAATGTGTGTTTTTTTATTTATTTTTATTCATAGAATTTGTATAAAATTTGGCTGAAATCTAGTCCTGTCTGTTAGATATCCTGTTTCATCTGGAAATGTGTCACATTATGGAAGTAAATGGATTGCAATAAACGTATTCATGTTGACTAAAGGGGCCGTCACTACACATTTCGTTCCATTGACTTCGCATTTCGCTGCATTTCAAGTTTGGTGAACTCTGACCTGCGAATTCGTATCACGTGAAGCCTTGTGACCAATAGAAGATCGATGAGCCACGGCTTGACCTCTTAGCTAAATTAAAAGAACGCACATTTTTTGCAGTAAAGTGGAGTAGATTGTGTATTTTAACTTTTTTTGTGATCATTTGTTGTATGTTGAATTTGTGCTTATAAAAATTTGTCACAGAGCGTGACGTCATAACATGACAGTTGCAGTGTGCGTAGAAATTTTGGTCTAATGTGAAAAAAAAATATTTTTAAAATAATAATATAAAAAAAATATTTTTTAGAAGTGAACAGACATTTGTGTGTGTGTGTGTGTGTTATTCAATTTTATTTATTTTTATTTTGTCTTTTTAGCCATTTTTCTTCTGAAAGCAGTTTTTTTAAGATTTTGACAACTTCGGGAAACACTTTTCAGCCCTATTGCAAATTTGTTCCCAAATGTATAGCTAAGCGTGTTTAGCCAGGTTTAGACTTTTGAGTGTTTTAGGCCATAAAAACTTTCATATTCATTTATTTCCTCATGTTTTTTCCCTGCCCAGGATGGGCGGCATTCCTGCAGTCAATGGAAGAGGAGAGCGGCTGTTACTGTACTCAGATCATTATCTAGTCTCGTGTAAATTACATTTAGCCAAGGCTGCAAAGCCGACTCCGTGTTACAAATATGTTAGACCCATCACTTCTGCTACTAAAGATTGCTTTATTAATAATCTTCCTGATCAGTTTCATCATTTTAGCATCCCGGATAGCTTAGAAAAACTTGATATTGCAACAGAAACTTTTAACTCTCTCTTTTCCAGCACTTTAGACACAGTTGCTCCTTTGCGCTTAAAGAAGATTAAAGAAAATAATCCAACGCCGTGGTACAACGAGCACACTCGGGCCCTTAAGAGAGCAGCCAGAAAAATGGAGCGCAACTGGAAGAAAACAAAATTAGAGGTATTTCGCATTTCATGGAAAGAGAGCTCGATTGCTTACAGAGAGGCTTTAAAAGCTGCTAGATCTGCTTATTTTTCAAACCTATTAGAAGAAAATAAACATAATCCTAGGTATTTATTTGAAACAGTGGCTAAACTAACGAAAAAGAAAGCTTCAAACACAGAAGGTTCCAAGCAGCACAGCAGTAATGACTTTATGAACTTCTTCACTTATAAGATTGATAATATCAGGGATAAAATTATAACTATGCAACCGTCTACTACAGTATCGCATCAGGCAGTGCATTGTAGTCTCCCTGAGGAAAAATTTGATTCATTCATTGCTATAGGAGAGGAAGAATTTACTAAACTCGTTAAATCATCTAAATCTACAACATGTATGTTAGACCCTATACCGACTAAGCTACTGAAAGAGATGCTTCCAGAGGTCATAGATCCTCTTCTTAATATCATTAATTCCTCTTTGTCTCTAGGATACGTACCAAAAAACTTTAAGCTGGCTATGATTAAACCGCTTGTTAAAAAAATGCAACTTGATCCTTCAGAATTAGTCAATTACAGGCCGATCTCGAATCTACCCTTTCTGTCAAAGATACTAGAAAAGGCAGTATCTTCACAACTATGTTCCTTTCTAGAAAGAAATGATATCTGCGAGGATTTTCAGTCCGGATTTAGACCATACCATAGTACTGAGACTGCTCTCGTTAGAGTAACAAATGATTTGCTCTTATCATCCGATCGTGGTTGTGTCTCTCTATTAGTGTTACTCGATCTTAGTGCTGCGTTTGACACCATTGACCACGACATTCTTTTAAATAGACTAGAAAACTATGTTGGCATTAGTGGAATTGCACTAGCATGGTTTAAATCATACTTATCTGACCGTTATCAGTTTGTAGCAGTAAATGAAGAGATGTCTTATCAATCACAAGTTCAGTATGGCGTACCACAGGGCTCAGTACTAGGACCGCTGCTGTTCACTCTGTACATGCTGCCATTAGGAGATATTATTAGGAAACATGGAATTAGCTTCCACTGTTATGCCGACGATACTCAGCTCTATATTTCTTCAAAACCTAACGAAACTTACCAATTCACTAAATTAACAGAATGCATAGCTGATATAAAAAACTGGATGACTCGTAATTTCCTACTTCTAAATTCTGAAAAAACAGAGATTCTAATTATTGGACAAAAAACTTCCTCACGTAATAACCTAGAATACTGTCTAACACTTGATGGCTGCTCTGTTAAGTCTTCGTCGTCGGTTAGGAACCTGGGTGTGCTCTTTGATACCAATCTTTCATTTGAAAGTCACGTGTCTAGTATCTGTAAAACCGCATTTTTCCATCTTAAAAATATATCTAAATTACGTCATATGCTCTCATTGACAAATGCGGAACAATTAGTCCATGCGTTCATGACCTCAAGGCTAGATTATTGTAATGCTCTACTGGGTGGTTGCCCTGCACGCTTAATAAACAAACTACAGCTGGTCCAAAACGCAGCAGCTCGAGTTCTTACCAGAACCAGGAAGTATGACCATATTAGCCCGGTTCTGTCAAAACTGCACTGGCTCCCTATTAAACATCGCATCAATTTTAAAATATTGCTGATTACTTACAAAGCACTAAATGGTTTAGCTCCGCGGTACTTGAGCGAGCTCTTAACGCATTATACTCCTTCACGTCTATTGCGATCTCAAAATTCCGGCCAGTTGATAATACCTAGAATATCTAAATCAACTGCTGGCGGTAGATCCTTTTCCTATTTAGCACCAAAACTTTGGAACAGCCTTCCTACCATTGTCCGGGAAGCAGACACACTCTGTCAGTTCAAATCTAGATTAAAGACACATCTCTTTGACATAGCGTTCACATAATACATTATAGACTTCTATAATTCAATATTAGGCTGCATAGATTAGGTCAGCTGGAACCGGGAACACTTCCCATAAATCCTGATGTACTTGTTACATCATGAGAAGAATGGCATCTACGCTAATTTTAGTGTCTTTGTTTATCCCAAGGTTTTCCCGCAGCCTGCCGGATCCAGGCCGTTTCCAGATCTGATGAAGGACCTTCGCCTGGACCCGATGTCAATGCAGTGCTGAAGGGCCAACTAGTCTCTCCCTATGGAGGATCCCTTTCCCACTCTACAGATAACGCGTCGTCGGGAAAACTCAATTTGCGTATCTACCCCGAATTGATAAAATAAAATAAAATTCTGAATCAAAACTATAAGGAAACACCAGTAATTTGTTTAGGTTTGGTTTGTAGGGAATTCCAAACCTGCACACATATATTCAAACGCACATAACTATAGAACTCGTTCTTAATGTGCATCTGAACGCCATCAGCGTTTCTCACAGGTTCGCGTTTAAAGTCTGTGTAGAGAGAATGGTGTCGTCTTGGCGGCCCTAATTTAAAAACAAATGATCGTTGCGACGGAAGCGAATCAATCAAAACTAACTTTAGCTGGAAAATAACTTTATTAAAGAACCGCTATAAAGCCAAAACAATCTTACGTTATATTATACATTTATCTCTGTGAAGCTGCTTTGAGACAATCTACATTGTTAAAAGCGCTATATAAATGAAGATGACTTGACTTGACTGTACATCGGAATAATCGACATCTTGCAGTCTTACAGGTGCTTGCGTCAACCTCTCCGACTCATGTCACTTACGATTTACATCATGAGGCGTATGATTCATCATATCCAGTATGATTTAAAAGCACCATGGAGTGACCTTTTTTCTTTTTTCTGTTTAGGTTAATAAAGAAATTGGAGCATACGTGGAAGGCTCTAGTCCACGATGGGGTGAGAATTTCCTTGAATTTCAATGGCTGTTATATATCAACACCATTGTTCCATGCAAGTCGCTCCATCTCCCGTCACTCTGGATGAAAAGCTTTGGCCAAGTTAACATCCAGCTGTGTTTTGAGACTCTGTGGTCTTTGACCTTCACTATAATTCTTCCTACTTCCTACATTTTCATGTTAATAAAGCAGGGTCAGCTGCGGTACGTTAGCACAAATGGAGTTTAGTGAGAATTACGGGGTTTTGGAGGAAATGCTTGTAAAATGTGCACTAATTTGGGACCATTTTTTTTAGAGGATGTGCCAATTGGGCTATTGCTGGATATGAGACGCACATGCACATACCACACACACACACACACACACTCATTTTCTCCTCAGCTCAGCTGTGAATAAAGGAGATTTCTCCAACCCTGCCTGTGACGCATCAGTCTACGCCGTACTGTGAATGGCTCAAGATTAATTTGCATGCTAATTAAGATATTTATAGACCCAGAGCTGGTATATCTTGATCATGTCAGCTCTAAGTGTTGACTGGTGTCACCATGAATAATGGATGTTTCACTGGAAACCTTAAGTTTGACTTAAAGCCTGCATGAAAATTATTAGTATCGCACAGTATTTAACTGTAATTTTCCATTTGCTGTCTCTTTCACTGTTCAGGACACAGTGTCTGTTCACAGACCATCTTTCTATGCGGACAGGTTCTTCAGGTTCATGAGCACTACTGTATTCAGAAAGACTTCATGTGAGTTGAATTTATATTATTGAATCACATAGATTAATTTCATGTTCTGCATGAAGAATTAATGATAAAGTAATAGGGATGCACCAATGTGAATATTCTGACCAATACCGATAAGACGATAAATATTTATTTTAATGACTTTCAACCAATAAATGACCGCTAAGTCTACCACAATTGGGCTATATAAAGGAAAAATAAAACGCTACTACAAATTAATTTAGACTTCACAGCATTGTAGTGTGTAGTATGAAAAAGGATATTTATTTCCTTTAGATTACATATAATCGTGTTATTATTTTATTTAAATAATTTGTGTTTTTAAAAGATTTAACTTAAAATGACTGCAAAGGTAATCTAAATGTAAAAAAATAGGAAATTATCATGCAAAATTAAATATTCTGTACCAATACAATATATATATTTTTTTATCTGTAATATCGGCCGATAACCGATAAGGTACCGATATATGTTGCATTCCTAAAAGGTACTTTAAAATGTACATCTAAAATGTATGTGCTAAATTAAATGTAAAAAAACCCAAGATATTTATTATCAATATAATGTACAAGATTTGTATTTTTAGATAATAATGAAAGTCACAGTGTTAACAGTTTTTAGTAAAATCCTAACCGTAACCCTGCTAATGAAGCTTCACCTAATTTCATTGTGATAATCAAAGATATTGAAATTATTTGTAATATTTAAGTGCATTTGTAAACCTGTTTCTTTCAGCGTTAAAATCCTCTCCGTCAAAAAGGGGTCGTGGGGGTCTAGCCGCGGGCAAATACGGCGGCCCCGGAGCGGCCTGGTCGGCCAGCCAGCTGCCCTTCGTGAGAGACGAAAACATCTACGACCTGAGAGGAGCCCGTAGCTTCCCCACACTGGATGATGATGGTAAACAATTTACGAAATACATTCTTCATTCTCAACTAGGAGGACTTAATGGTTACAGTCACATGTTTAAACTCTGCCTGGTTTCAGGTCGGACGGATGTGCTTCCCTGCACCCCTCCCTCGTTCGAGGAGGCCACCACAGCCTCCATCGCCACCACGCTCTCCTCCACCACCTCTCTGTCCATCCCAGAACGCTCCCCCTCGGACACCTCCGAACAACCGCGCTACAGGTAAGAGTAAGACCCTGTCTGTCGCTCTGTAATGTTCCAGCACCACGGCCGTAGCGGGTACAATAAACTCTCTGTTCTCCTCCGTACAGGAGACACACCCAGTCCAGTCACGAAGAAACGTAAGTAAAACGGAGACTGGTCTGCAATATGGTGTAGTTCATGAAAAAATATCATCAAAAATACTACTTTTTAGAATTTAGTTTTGTTTTGTTTTGTTTTGTTTTGTTTTGTTCTGTTTTGTTTTTTGTTTTGTTCTGTTTTGTTTTGTTTTGTTTTTTGTTTTGTTCTGTTCTGTTTTTTGTTTTGTTTTGTTTTGTTTTGTTTTGTTTTTGTTCTGTTCTGTTCTGTTTTGTTCTGTTCTGTTTTGTTTTGTTCTGTTTTTGTTTTGTTTTGTTTTGTTTAGTTTTTTGTTTTGTTCTGTTTTGTTCTGTTCTGTTTTGTTTTGTTCTGTTTTGTTTGTCTTGTTTTGTTTTGTTTTGTTTTCTTACTTTGTATTTATCTTGGGTCTGTTTTTTTTATTTATTTGTTTTTCGTTTTTTTTTTCAAAAAACTTTCAAAAATTTGAATTCGGCTTGATTTTTATATTTTTATGTTCAGGGATAGAAAATGGATAAATGGCTTGAATATTCGATTTCCACGTGTGGGTGGGCATGAAATGCCCCTTTCCGCTGATTGGTCAACCAAAGATCAACCCGTGCCACTTTCAGATCTCTCCGTGTAGAATAACATTCGTCCGCTTCTAGTATATAAGATCGCTTTGTGCGATGACCAAAATTATTCCAAAAAGACAGAGTTTATGTTTCATAACATTTTACAATGTTTATTGCCCTCTTGGGCTTGATCTTCTTCTTAATGGAAGGATTTGCTCTTAGTGATATTGTTGGTGTGGTTTGGCTGAGCCCTCTGCTGGTGTTGTTATAGAATGCAGGATGAGGACCAGCAGACCATCACAGTTGAGGTGGATGTGGAGGGGCGATACGACAGCGAGCTCACCCTCGTGGCTCCCCAGGTATCGCCGGAGAACAGGTACGCACTAAAAACTGAGAAACTACCTCCACAGTCATGAGCACTTATTATATATTTACTTTTAACATCAGATATTGTTGAACACGTAAAAAAAAAAAAAAAATCTTAATGAAGTGTAATGGAATTAAGGGCGATGATTTAAATGCAAATGCACTGTGTCGATGAATCAAGAGCAGTGTGGGTGTGAGTTCAAGGGTATCATGGGAATGAGGAATTAGACGTGCTTCATTCATCTGAGCTCACCTGCTGAAGCTCCTCATAGTGATGGCAAAACTACACCATGGAAACTGCCACAGAGGAACATAACCAAACAGAAAGCGCTTAATCACACTAAGTACCCAAACGTTTTTGTGGTTGCCAGGCACATAATATATATATATATATATATATATATATATATATATTAATGTTTTATCTATCATTGCAAATCAATATGCCTTTGAAGAAATTTTGAAGAAAGTTCATGTTGCACTCTTCCTGACAGAGTTGCATTAATTAAAAAAAAATTGAAATAAGGCTGAACTGAAATAAAATCCAAATATTAGATGAAAAACTTAAACTTAAAAAACTATAAACTTAAAAAACTATAAAAGTTTTGCTATGATAACTAACAAATAAGTTAACTAAAACTGAAATAAAAATAAATTAAAGCTATATAGAAATATTTTTAACAACAAAAACTTAATAAAATGGCAAAAGCACACGACACAATTATTAACACTAAAATTAAATTGAAAACTAAAAATATTTTTAAAAGCCAATTCAGTATATTAATAAATAATATAATAGTATATAAATGATACTTGAATAACACTGCATAATTTTAATTTTTTTTTCCTTTTCCACATGTAGTGAAGCTCCAGAGACGTTTCTAGAAGCCTCGTCCTCCTCCGTCCCAGCGAGCCCCAGGATAGTCGTAGAATCTGACAGCGCCAGTCTGGCCTCAGGCTGTACGAGCCGTGCCTCTGTGGACGAGGATGATGATGTGCCAATTACAGACATTTATTTCGTAAGCCCTTCACTCATCTGAACTAAAAATATGTATTGTTTTTATATATAGAAAAAAAATGCATCAGAGCAGAGCAAGAACCACCTCATGACCTAATGTCAAAGCATAAAAAACATAACCAGATTTGTCCACACTGCAAAAAAATATATTTTTGTCTTGCGTACAAATAAAAGTATCTAAACATCCTTAAACCGTGATAAATTTACTTAAAAAGCAAAACAGCAATTGTATTAAGATAGACTATTATGAGAATAAATCTTGAATTAAAAAGTTTTTTTTTTGTAATGCATTGTCAAATATTTTTCTTAAATCTAATATCAAGCATAAATCTAACAATATTTAGTGAGGTTCATAGTTAAAAATAAGAAATAAATTACCAATGCTGTAACTTTAAAATTCATAATATATTCTATGACGAAAAGTTTTATTATTATTATTTTTATTTATTTATTTTTGATTGATTGAAGGATGTTTATATATTTTTACTCGAATACAAGAAAAATATGATGATGATTACCTGTGTTATATTTCATTTTTAAAAGGAAAAATATGAAACTATATGTTCCATAAAGAAAAATTAAGCATATTATAGAACCAATAAAAAAAAGTGCATTATTTTTATGACAATTAAGAAAATTTTCCCCCTGATTTTAACAATACTATTAAATGTCACGCAAAAAAAACAAGAATGCATAATTTGAATAGTATGTATGTATAAATTATGATACTGTTGTATGTATTTTTTGTTTTTATTTAATTTTGTATTTATTAAGAAAAATCATCACAGACCTCAGAAAACATCTACATTCATTATGATATTGAGAATGAGGTTTGTTTTTTAAATGAGAATTTAATTGTCATGGAAATAATGCCATAATAATAAAATAAAATAAATATATATATATATTTCTAATAATTACTTCAAGTAAAAATATATTCATTTTTGGGTTAAACATGACTGTGACATGTTCTTGATAGAATTTGTGAGATTATCCCAAGTAGTAAACAGTGCTAATGTGACCATTGTTGAATTAATGGTGACTAAAGGAAACGTCTCCGATACGGGACAGAAGACAGAATCTCACAGAGGGTCTCTGTTGGCACGTGGGTGGGTGGGTATGTGTGTCCGGAGGTGTTAGGAGCTTGTTTGACTCTTTATTTTTATTTTTTGACTGTATAAGACCCATTTAAATGAAGTTTGAGTCCTTTTGTTTATTTCTGAATGCTGACGATATCATTATATGTGTGGTAACTTTGAAGAACACTCATACAATAGACACATTCTGGCCCATGAACTACAAAACAAACGGACGTGCCAATGAATCCACAGGGATGTTTCTGAGAACAGCCAAGAAAACTGAGAAATGGCATTTGTTAGACACATCGAGGCCCTTCGGATGCCTCCTAAACTCAGTTGAATGCTGAAAAGAGGCCTAGAGACACGCAAGCGCCATCTCTTGAATTATTCATCCATTAACACCCTGCACCAGCTGCTCCTTCGTTCTTTCCTCTTATTAATGGAGCTGTCAATTTTTTCATTTATCGACTGCTAAACTGCACTCCATCTCCTTGGCATTTTCATTACCATTCTGCCATCTTTCTTTATGTGTCTGCTGTCTCTGTCCATCTCTCTTTCTCTGCCTCTTGTAAGTTCTCTGATGGCAGCGTCTGTGTTTGTCAGCCCATCACACACAGAAAAAGGCACAATGTAAGTTTTAGAGGAAACTAGTTTTAGAGGTAGTTTTAGAATTAATTGTCTCAAGTCAAGATAGCTTTTTTTTACATTTTTATCTTTTTTCCACCCTTTGATTATTAGAATTAAACAGGCTGTTTTTGTTACTGTACCTTTAAGACTTTTATATGCAAATTAACTCACTATAATAACTTTGAAATTGTTTTGAGGTAAACAATTGCAACGGCTCAATTTATACAACTACATATGTCAAGTCACAGTCTCAAAGATTTCAGTACGTTGTTCCAACGTTGTACTTTTAGTACAATTTTCCATTATTTTCCCCTTCTTTTATTAGTTTACTAGCTGCTAGCGTGATATTAACAAGCTTCGTGCCTGTTTTTATCAATGTACCTGGTCTTATTGTGCAGGATTTAATAGATCTGTTTAAAAAGATTTAAAGAATGTTTTATACATTGATGTAAAACATTTTATTGTGCAAAATTAATTGTGTGAACTTCACAATTAATAACAAAGAAACATCAAGTAACAGAATTAAGTTGAGTTGACAGACTGAAATAGTTTCAGTCTTAAAGGGATACTCCACTTTTTTTGGAAATAGGCTCATTTTACAACTCCCCCAGAGTTAAACAGTTGAGTTTTACCGTTTTCGAATCCATTCAGCCGAACTCCGGGTCTGGCGGTACCACTTTTAGCATAGCTTAGCATAGATCATTGAATCGGACAAGACCATTAGCATCTCTCTCAAAAAAATGACCAAAGAGTTTCGATATTTTTCCTATTTAAAACTTGACTCTTCTGTAGTTACTTCGTGTACTAAGACCGACGGAAAATGAAAAGTTGCGATTTTCTAGGCTGATATGGCTAGGAACTATACTCTCATTCCTGCGTAATAATCAAGAAACTTTGCTGCTGTACCATGGGTCCAGCAGGCGTAATGATATGACGCAGCGCCTGAAAATAGTCCCCAGCTCGGTAGACTATTAGGTTGACTATTCAGGCCATATCAGCCTAGAAAATCGCAACTTTACATTTTCCGTCGGTCTTAGTACACGATGTAACTACAGAAGAGTCAAGTTTTAAATAGGAAAAATATCTAAACTCTTTGGTCATTTTTTTGAGAGAGATGCTAATGGTCTTGTCCGATTCAATGATCTATGCTAAGTAGGGCTGGGACGGTATGGATTTTTTCTTACCGCGGTTGAAAAGCAAGAAATTCCCGCGGTATTGCGGTAAACCGCTTTAAACCTCAACCCCCCTCCCCACCCTCCCCCAGTTTTTTTTTTCTGCGACGTTGCGGCTGGAACAACAAACAAAGTGTGTCAATGATAATCTCAGGTAGTGTTTATGTGCTTTATTTAATGTTAAAAGCATGCAATGTGACTTTGAATATTGTTTAGTGCTCCAGCTTTGTAGCTGTAAAAGCAACAATGGATAATTCACCTCAGATCTTGAAATTAAACAAATGGAAACAAGAACGTTCAAACTGTGAACATACAAGTGTATTCTTTGACAAATATTGTTTTAGTAACTCAGTAGCCTATGTATTTTTAATAATGTTTAAATGGTGTAATATTTGTGAGTACCCTAATATTGTAGTAATATTATGTAGCCTACTTATCCATTTTCTTGCAAGTGCCGTCAAGATTACTCTCTGGTGCTGTGAGTGTGCACTTGCCGCGACTCCGCGAGGGTTGACAAATGCGGTCTTCACGTGAGAGAATTCTGTTAAATAAGCACGTGCAATTAAAAGCTGAGGTCCTGCTTTTACTTTTTTTTTTTTTATTTATGGTGCGGCTTGGACGCGGCGTCCGTCGAAAATAGACTAGGCGCCTATCTTTATCAAAGCGGCGCTGAGAGACGCTTCTGAAACACGCTGCGTCGTGGCTGTTGTAAACACAAGCATTGACTAGAGTGGGCGCGATCAGCTCCGGTTAGCCGCATCGCAGCCGTAACACGCCACAGAGTGTAAATAAGGGGTTATAGTCAATAGCCTACGAATGGAATGTTATTATGTGTCATGAAACAACTTGCGAACTTGCGAAAGGTCGGATTTGTTCCATCTTTTGATGATAAGTTTTGTTTAGAAAACCTTGAATCCATGTAAGACACAATGTTATTAGACACAATCCATGTCATTAGAATCAATGAATCCATGTCATTAGACACAACGTGAACACATGTGAAGGCCAGTGTTTATTTATTTTTTTATTTTATTTTTTTGCGGTGATGACGGTGACGAGCTCAGACCCGCGGTAGGCATCACGTGACCGCGGTATTGCGGTAATGCGGTAACCGTCCCAGCCCTCTAAAAGTGGTACCGCCAGACCCAGAGATCGGCTGAATGGATTCGAAAACGGCAAAACTCAACTGTTGAACTCTGGGGGAGTTGTAAAATGAGCCTATTTCCAAAAAAAGTGGAGTATCCCTTTAAAAAATAGTAATTTTTCACAGTGTAGTCTTTGATCAAAATATAGCCTTCTCTATAACTGAAATGACTTTTCTTGTTTGCTGATGTAATGAAAGCCATGTGGGCGGGGGGAAATAATAGTTGCCAATAATATCAATGTTAGTTTATCGTAATTCAATCAAATCCTGATATGAAGTCCTGCCCTACAGTATTTCCCATTAATTATTCTGTTTGAAAATACTTGCGTTATATAGTAAGTAAAATGTGTCGCGTTTCGTAATTTGATTATAGTGTTGTCTTTACGAAGTCTATTACAGTTTGTGATTCTCATCACTTCCTTCTCATTCAAAGTTTCTCTCTTCTTTGACTCACCAGATTACAGCTTTTGTTAATTCATTAAGTCTAGATTGTCATCTTTCCGCAGAGGCTACAAAAATATAGATATCGATAAACTTGCATTGTATATCAAAAAATTCAAAAATCTGCAGGGCTGCACATCACACGCAGTAAAAATATATATATCGTGGCCACAAATTTAGATTTTGTTCCAACGATTTACTAATTTGTTCACTCGTTTAAGTTAAATCATGGCCACAAACTAATAATTTGTTCTCTCGTTTTAGTAAGTCATGATGTACTAATTCGTTCACTAGTTTTAGTTCAATTATAGTCACAATTGTATTATAGTCAAATATATTGTAAATTATTGACACAAGATATTAAAAAAAAAAAAATTGGTTCCCATTACTTATTAATTAGTTCCCTCGTTTTAGCAAATCGTGGCCACGTTGAACTAATACGTTCCCCTCGTTTTGGTTTTATTAAATTTTTATTTAAAAAAGGGAACGAATTATTACAACGTGGTCACGATTTAGTAAAACAAGGGAACGAATTTGACTGTGCACAAGATTTACTTAAAGGGTTAGTTCACCCCAAAATGAAAATTCTGTCAGTTATTACTCACCCTCATGTTGTTCCAACCCCGTAAGACTTTCGTTCATCTTCGGAACACAAAATAAGATATTTTTGATGAAATCTGAGAGCTGTCTCACTCCTCCATAGGCTTCTATGGGATCGAAACTTGCCGGCCCAGAAAGTTAGTAAAGACAATGTTTAAAATAGTCCAAGCGACGAGAATACTTTTTGTGTGCTAAAAAGCCCAACGCTTCTGTGTTGTACGTCACACGCATCACACACATGACCAGCGTCGGCCAATAGTGAGCCTACGTTCTGACGTACAACCCAGAAGCGCTGCGCTGTTACACTACGTGAACTCACTCAGAGGCTCACACAGAAGAAAATGTTTTTTTTTGCGCACAAAAAGTATTCTCGTCGCTTGATAAACTTAAGGTTGAGCCACAGTAGTCACTTGGACTATTTTAAACATTGTCTTTACTAACTTTCTGGGCCGGCAAGTTTCGTTCCCATTGAAGCCTATGGAGGAGTGAGCCAGCTCTCAGATTTAATCAAAAATATCTTAATTTGTGTTCCGAAGATGAACGAAAGTCTTACGGGGTTGGAACAACAGTCCAATTACAAGTGAGTAATTACTGACAGAATTTTAATTTTGGGGTGAACTAACCCTTTAATATGAGGGTACAAATTAGTTAGCATTTTCACCCATAAATTTGCATCGTATATCAAAAAATGTAGATTACTTTTCCAACCTTATTAACGTTAATAACAACTCTTTTACTTGTATGTATGTATGTATATATATATACATTTTTTATACAGTTTTATACAGAATTCTTATTTTGTGGCCAAGATATATATATATATATATATATATATATATATATATATATATATATATATCTTGGCCACAAAATAAGAATTCGTTTCAACAAACTAAGTATTCGTTCTATCACTCGGTTGAGTTAAATAATAGCCACAAATTAAAAAATTTGTTCCCTCGTTTTAGTAAATCGTGGCCACATTGAACTAATTCATTCCCTTGTTTTGATTTAACTAAATCAAGGGAATTTATTATTTCAACATGGCCATGATTTACTTAAAACGACAAAAAAAATTTCACCGCATGTTATGTGCGGGGTTCCGTATCTATCTCTACCCACTGCATTTCTAATATTCCTCTCTGCCACTCTTGTTTCATGTCTGTCTTCCTCTCTGCATATTTCTACTGGCTGCCTCTGTGTGTCTCCACCCCTTCTGGCTCCCTCTGCTGTCTTGGTTGTGTACCAGCAGCCTCCAGAAGACAAAAGCTGGGTGTATTCTCCTCTGCACTTCAGCACAGGGTCAAAGACCCTTCCAGAGGACGAAGAGGAGAGCGAAACAGTAAGTGCGCAGCGTGTCGTGGTCGACCTGGGTTTGTAATTCTTGATGTCGACAGTTGACGATTAGTCCCTGCACATTCTTAAGCCACAGTATTCAAACGCTATTAATGTGTCCCAACAGTAATCAGACCTCAGGAGAGAGGAGCAGCTTCAAGGTTTGGACTCCTCAGACTCGTCACGTCCGGAAGCTCTACTGGTCGGATGCTACTGTCGGAATTTTCGCAACTCGAGCTTCATTTTCATCGTTCTATCACCCACTTCACAAACAACACCAAGCGAGTAGCAATACCAATGTCCAGATGTATTTATGAGGGAAAATTAATATATTTGTTTAATTATTTTATTTTGCTCCATTGTTTTGTTTTTCGTTCATTGTCTAATTTACATACTGTGAACGTGTTCTCCGATTTGAGCTCTGGGATGCAAGACTCCTCCTAAGAGTTGGCTGTATGCTATTTTTTATTTTTATTTTATTTATTCTTTTGGGCTGTAGGTTATGTGACCTTAATTTAAAAAAGAAAGACATTTATGCTTTATTTATGCTACTCTGGTTGTTAATGCACGTTGGTTATCAGTAGCTTTGTTCCTTAACCGTTGAAAAAAATTACAAATTCGTTTGTTTCATTTCTAATTAATCTGCGTTCTTGCAAATGATCCCAAATGACAGTTCATATTGTGTTCCATTTCTGTTGCAGTCTTTTAATACTAATTTTAATTCAAATTTCTGGAGATTTCCCCACCCCCAAAATCAGTACAACGTCATCGGGGCTATTAAGATAGGTTAAGCCGGAAGATGGGACCAAATTATTGTGTGGGAGGCCAAATATGTAAAACAATATGTTACCATATCACAATCATTTCACTATTTCAGTTCAAAAGTTTTAAATTGTAAATTCACGTGTATAGAATTTGTGTGTGCCTATGCATTGAGCGTGTTTGTGGTTTTGAGTAAGCGAGTGTATTATTTTACAATGGAAGTGTGTGACACTGATTCTTATAATGTGGCCAGTTGTGATTGCTGTTGTATCTAAAATAAAAGGACTACTGCAGCAATATATTTGTAAAGTGTAGCACACACAAATTTTGGTTGCCTTAATTTCTTTTGCCAACCTCAATCCTATTGTAGTTATAAAAAGATTCACTGATTCAGTCTTTTTTTCTGTCTTAGAGAATTTGTATATAGGTCTTTAAATACATATAAAATATATTTTAAATGTTATTTGAACTTTTATTTTGTATTTTATTTTACAAAAGATGTCCAAGCTTAGGTCCACACAAAACCCACCCATTCTTCCAGTGTCGAGGACATGCGCCATTTCTTGTGTTAAGTCTAGGCTTTCTTTGCATCATATGTATAAACTTTACAGTTCAGATTGTAAAGTCTATACGTTCTCAGACATACAACTGTATCAATCGCTTACTCTTCCAACAGTTGAGCTGTGTTTGTGTGTGTGTGTGTGGTCAAAAAGCTGTGTGCCCCCCCTCTATCAAGAGCATGACAAAACGTGAGTCTACTTACATCGATGTAAAGCATAGACATTTATCCTACCAAAAAAAAAAAAAAAAAAGACCACAACCAATGGACCCATGTGTACATTTGTTAAAACCCTTAAAATAAATACAACTCTTGATTCACAGGTTTCTTGTTGATTTTTATATTTTAATTAGTCGTTTCTTGTATTATAAGTATTATAAAAACAGTCAGTAAGATGGAAAAGGGCTTAGCGCCATGTCAGGTTCTAAACCAATAAAAAAAAAATTTAAAATAGCAAACTTTAAAATGTGTTAGGAAGAAAAATAAAATTACACTAACAATTTTCCATTCATTTTTAAACACTTCTTTCAATAAAAGCATCAGCCAAATGCATAAATGCAAGTATCGTCAGAGCAAGTTAGCCAGGTTTGTGTAACCGCACCAGATGACTAAAAAGGACCACACGTCACTGTGTAAGTTCTCAATGTTGAGATTTATTAGCAAACCTTTAACAAAGGCAATTTCTTGGAAAGCATCACAATAAAAAGTGGGGAGAAAAAAAAAAACATTTGGTCTCTAAAAGTCATAAGCAAAACTAAAAGTGTACCGTTCGGCACAAATACAAATATGTAACTTGACAAATCAATTGGAAAGCATAGTGAGTGGGGTGGAGGGAATCATATGCAGAAGGCAAAAGACGACAATTACGCATTTCTGTCGATCCTGACGTCAATCTCTCGTCCATTGAGCCGGTAGCCGTTCATGGTACGACAGGCTCGCTCGGCAGTATCCGGACTATCAAAGCGCACCACACCGCAGCCCTTGGATTTGCCATTCTCCATCTTTATGTCCGCATACTGCACAATGCCTGGTAGAAAAATGCACATCATAACGATTAATGAAACGAGAAACGTCAATGCAGAAAATGGATGGGTTTGCTATACATGGAAAAGAAAGTCTCACCACATGAATTGAAAGTGTCCTTCAGCATCTTCCAGGTGAAGTCAAAGGGCAGCTGTAAAAAAAATAGACAATTACATTACAAATGGGGGAAAAGTTTTATACATGACATTTGAAAGAATGTTGAGTCTTTAATCAAATTATAACAAATGAAACAACTTTTCTTGTCTGCTGATATAGCAAAGGTCGAGTGGGCAGGAACAAATATCAACTTTTTGCTTTCCAATCAAATCCTAATGTATAAACATTGCAATAACAGTTTGTGATCATACATGATTTCCTGCATTTCTTTATGATTATCTTTAAAAATAAAGTAAGATCAAATGCTTACATTTCTGACAAAGATTTGGCAGCCCTTCCTGGCATTGGCTCCACCAGCCCCTGGACCTCCTTGTCCAGACCCACTGAAAGGAGTGCCGAAGTTGCCGCGGTCCATATCAGCAGGTCTATCAAACTGACCACCAACGCCACCAGAGCCCATACGATCCATGCTGGTACCCATGCGGTCAAGACCTGAGGAGGGGAAGCGGTCCATGCCACCGGAGCCCATGCGGTCGAAGTTTGTACCCATTCGGTCGAGGCCCGTGTTCATCCTGTCCATACCCATAGGAGAGGCAAAGTCCATTCCGCCACTCATGCGATCCATACTGGACGGGCCCAAGCGGTCGAACCCTGCAGGGCCCATGCGGTCCACACTGGAGCTCATGCGGTCGATGCCTGATCCCAACCGATCCATACTGGGCCCTAGCCGGTCAAGCCCAGAACCCATTCTGTCGAAGCCAGTTCCTAACCGGTCCAGATCAGACATGCGGTCCATGCGATCCATTCCCATACGGTCTAGTCCTCCCATGCGGTCCATGCCACCACCAAGCCGGTCCATGCCAGAATTCATGCGATCCATTCCCATGGTGTTTCCTGGCAATCAATTAAAAAGCAAAATTGAATATAAAAACTTTTAAATAAAATTATTGTTTAATAAATGTAAAAGAGGAAACATCACTAACCCATTCCTCGGTCAAAAGAGTCTCCGAAGTTGCTACGGGACATTCCCATATCATTGCGACCACCAAATTCTCTATCAAAGCCACCGCCAATTCCACGATCCATATCTGCAATAAAAAAAAATTTAATAAAAAGGTTTCAAACTTAAAACTGAAGAGCAAACAAGATTTAAAAAACAACTGTAAACGCATTTACCATTCATTCTTCCCATTCCAGATGGGCCAAAACGATCCATGTTGTTCATACCTCCTCCAAAATTATCCATCCCTGAAACATCCAAAAATTATAATTACATACTATATACTTTTCATATACATGTAATTTTCATACTATATAAACTACGCAAAATGTATTACCGATTTAGTACATAAAATAAGCACATTTTTTGCTTAAATAAAATGTAGCGACTTAAATATATATAAAAACGCTGAAGATAATACTCTTCTGCTCAGGAGTTACTGCACAGTTAGTATGTAATGCAGTTTGGATACCACCCATCCAAATGGACTGACCGCCATTTGAACTATGGCATGCAAATCATACCCCTGCAGGTTCCTTCCAGATCTATAAAAATGTCCAAAACAGGCAAAAAATAAAATAAAAAAAATAAAAATGGCTGATGAGATGTCCTGAGAAACACATACCTCCCACTCTACCCATGCCACCAAAGCCCATTCCATCCATTCCTATAAAGAAAATTAATTCATGGAGAGGGGTGGGGAATGATGGTCAGTGTACATGCACAAACAATCCAAAAGATTCAACAGGCGACATGCTTTTACCTCCTGGTCCCATGTTGCCCATTCCACCCCGGTTGAGCTGGGTAGCATCGATGGGTTGACCGCCGGGTCCCAGACCAAGGCCGATACCGCTAAGACCACCTGCATGAGATTGTGGGAATTGGTTTAGGGAAAAAAAAAACAACTAACCAATTGCAAGATGACAGTTCACATGGCAAACGTGAATATGAAGTCAACACTTACGAGGGAGTGCTGGAGGACGATCTGGGGGTGCAAAGTCACCTTTGGGAAGGGATTTCTCATCCTGAAAATACAATGACCGATGTGAAGAGGCAGATTTGAATGAGCTTACAATCATATTACCAATGCATCGCTAAACCTACATGATTTACTTACCAGTTTGACATGCATGACCCTGTTGAAGAGGAGCTGTCCGTTGAACATGGCTAACATCCATTAAGGAAAACTTTATGCATTGCACATTAAATAACCTTATTCCAACCAATTCCACATATCAGAAGCTATTGTAAAGGATACAGACTGCTTGAACGGCCTCAATGGGCATCTCAAACGTGACCGTTCCCATGCCTCTGCTTTTCCCATCCTTATCCTCCAGGATATCAGCACGCACAACCACTCCAGCCATTCCGAACACCTCTTTGAGCTTCTTCCAGCCAACCTTGTAGTCCAGCTGTGCAGACAAGATACCATATGAACAGTCAGGGTTCACGTTTTAAAACTCAACGTTTGGTTACACAGTGAATTCAAACTCTTACATTGGCCACAAAAATGGTGCTTCCGATTTTTCCAGACTGGAGTCCATGGATTATCTCATTGGGAATGTTGGGGTTGTTCATGAGACTGGGAGGGATGTTGACCAGTGGAGGAGCACCAGGACCTGGGCCCATCCCCATGCCTCCACCCATGCCTCCTCCCATTCCTCCACCCATGCCTCCTCCCATTCCTCCACCCATTCCTGGTGGTCCACCGCCGCCACCACCACCGCCCCCATGCGCCCGATTAGCTTCACGCTGGGCAATCACTCCATCTGGATCCTGAGAGAGAAATACAGGGGGGTTGTTTATATAATTGGGCTGAGCAATAGACAAAAATAATGCACACAGTTTTTTGTTTTGTTTTTCATCTACAAGATGCACTCACCTCCTTGACCTTAAGAGGACGGCCATTCATGACATGTTTGTTGACTTTTTCTACAGCCTTTTTCATGAGTTCTTCAGTTCTGAACTCAACCACACTTTGAGAAGAAAGAAAAAAAGTGTTAGCAAGACAAGCGCAGAACAGACAAATGAGAAATGACCGATGGGCTGAACGATACTTACGCACAACCCTTTGTTCAGTCAGCACAGCAGCCAGGATGAACGGACAAATAAAATGGGAATGAGAGAGACAATTAGAAAAAAAGTCACAGGACATCAATGACAACTGACTCAGGAAACCTTTAAAAATACTCCAGGCACACTAAATTCATAAAAAAAATATGTATATATTCAAAATAATACTTCTCTGTGGTGTTCAAACAGTTACATTTAGTGCATAATTACATCCAAACTCAAAATGGCTGACAGGATTAATTGACCAGAATACACAACCGGCTTTCAGTTCCAATTACACATTCAAGCTCCATTTCTGTTGTTATCCCACTAGATTCGCTCAACAAATCATTGACGCCATGTTATCCTTGTTTAGTTACTGAACACCACCTGAAGTCCGAAATGAGACTCGCAGTGCAATAAAGCTACCTCTTAAATCAAACAAAAACCAGAATTACTATATAACTGGTTCCACACAGAACCGCAGTCGGCGTCCATTTTTGTTCGAATGCCACCCAAGACAACACATTTTGAACTCTCAACCCAGTCCTGAACATCCCACATTAAAATCTAAGAGTACATGTAAGAACTCAAGCGGACAAAGGGAGGTTCGTCTCTTGCACTTACCCTTGATTTGCCTTCTCCGTCCATTAAGTGTTCCACGTACGTTACCTCACCCACTACAAATCAGATTCCAGACGACACACACCAAGGGGAGAGAAGCCGAGAGAACAATTGGGGTTTAGAGCAGACACAAACGGGGGGACGGTGAGAGTGAGCTCGGCCTGCGAGTCCAGAGCCTCCTCCCCCAGCACCTCAGCAGCACAAATTCTGGTACAGGTCTACAAGAAGCAAGCTGTAAAATGTTAAGGAAAACTTCTTAAGCTGTCCTTGCTGGGATCCTCAACATCCAAGACTGACCAAAAGGATTTTACCTCCCGAGCCATTGAAAATTGGATGGATTGCCAACTAAGGCCTTTGTTGGACGTCAATGAAAAGGTCTGTTAAGGTTAACACGTCTTCGGCTACCTCCAAAACATTCAACACACCTAAACCGTGTCGATAAGGCATAAAAAAAAAGTAGCTAAATAAAAATAGCGAAACCTATGTTATAAAATAAATGTTTTGAAATTACAGAAACTGAAACCTCATCCACCTGGAACCAACTTGGCTTCCCAACTAAACAATTGGCATTGAGACTCTTGAATTTAATCGATTAGCCAAACCAGCTCCAACAAGTCCCGTTGGATGAACACTCAAGAATAGGATTAGATGCTGACTTTGCATCCGATGAGACTGCAAACCAAAACAAGGTCTAGTCTGTTTGTCAAAAACTACATCGAAGAACCACCTGGCATTTCTCCAGCAAGAACGTCTGTCCATAAGATAAAACAAGGACCAGCTTAAGAAGCTGCTTTACTCTGTAGACCTGTACCCCCAGAAATCAATCACACATCCATTTTTTTATGGGCACAATAATGAAGATCTGCTGCAACAACATTCACTCTGGCAAACCTAAAAAAGAAAATGCAATTTAATTCTACAGGCAACAATTTCCACATGAAATTCCCCATGCGTAAGATTCATTAGGCATGGAGGGGGTACTACACATGGATTGGGAAAAAATGTGACCACTCATGGGTTGTTCTGAAATACTATCCAACAGGTTAGGGTGAAATCTACACACTTTCTCCAAAGCCAAAGAGACCGATTGATGGCATCAGATTCATATGAATGGATTAAACTCTGATCTAAATGTATGTGCAGTTCGCACAAGTTTAAAGTGCCATCAAGCCACATTAGGAATCTTGAATAATTTAACTTTTCCACAACAGCCTTTTTCCCTCAAGACACTTTTCGAACAGCCTTTTTTTTCCAAGACCACTTCCCCATGATGGGATGTTTATCCTCTGACCTAAAGCAACTGTGTAGTTGGCCACCTTCAAAACCCCCAAAACTAAAAAAAGGTCCTAACCTAACCTGGGATATACAACCAAGCAGCACAAAACCTTACCTTTTTCCTTCATCAGATCTTTCAGCGTTTGCCATTTAACATCATAGGGAATGTTGCTGACAAACACACGGTATCGCTTGTTGGGGTTTCCGTAAGGTTCAAATCGTCCCCCACCACCACGCTTTTGGGGCCTCTCCTTTCTCGACTCATGGTTGGACTTGCCGTTCACTGAATTTCTGTATGGAAAAGAAAACATGCAAAATCAACAAACCCAGGAGATAAAACTACATTTTGTGTGAGCAGTTGTGTTTTTTGTATTCACCGTACAGAGTTTTAATTTTTCCACCCTAAAAGACTCAATTTGTGACACGTTTTCTGTGTTATACACTGTAAAAAATGTCTGCAATTAGTTATAACAACTTAAAATTTGTTGGGATAACTTAAATATCCAACTTACCTAAACTAAAGTTAACTGACCTAATATTTTAAGACAAGCACAAACACATACTTTTTAAACTTGAAATACATTATTTCTTAATCTAATGTTGAATTTTAAGTTGTGATAAATAATCACAGCAATCATTTTTACAGTGTAGAAATAAAATGTATTTAAAAAATAAAGGTCAAAAAGGGTTAACATTATGTCATTTTAAACCATCACTCTATCTAGTTAGATAATATAAGAATAATATTTGTTTTGTCTTTAGTCTAACAATAGCCTGGCAACAGGGTTGAGATCGTAACGTAGTTACAGAGATAACGTTAGGTGAAACTGTTAGAAACCGGTAAATATTACATTTCAGTAGATCAAATTTATCATAAATTGATTGATTTTTTTAAATATATAAAATAATGTTTATAAGTGAACGGTTTCTTAGATGTTAATGCGTTTAAAAAAAAAACTCATTAATATAACAAGGGCCACAATCTGAACAGACATGCAACCAACTTAGGCCAAGCAGCAAACAAAGGACGCTCGTCTTGTGCTTGTTACCTAACAAAAAGGTGTTTCGTATGTCGTCTATATGCTTTATTTCGTGTATAAAACACATTTCATACATGATGTTTCCTTAGCTTGTTTCCTGCCGTTGGGAATCCAACGACTCTTTGTTTCAGCAGGATATGAACCAACCAAACGATTTTGTCCTTAAGCAAAAAACCATGATATTTTACTGCAGCTGAACTACTACGATTATTATCATTAAAAATGCACTCGACATCTAACACTATTTTAAACATAAGAAGCAAAACGTCTAGAGAAAAACAAAAAAAACAAGCAGTTGTCGCGTTACCCTTGGCCTGGTTTCTCTGGCGAAGCCTCAGTCGACATTTTGCCTTCAGATGTTTGCCGTTTTCCTCCTCTTTCAGATTAAGCTGCTCTAAACCACTCAGACTAGGTCTAGATAAATATAAACACGAATAAAGTCGTAAAAACAATGCTCAGACGTGTTGCTGCCTCGGTGAGGTGATGTTTCTCCTCTACTGCAAATAATGTTCAGCCGCTGCACGAGTCCTTCGTCTGGTGAAATGGCGGCGACGCAAAGGGAGCGAAGCTGATATTGGAGGCGAAGAAAGGCATTATGGGAAACAATGTGTGACGCGCGTTCTCGTTCAAAACTTACAGGAACGCGGCCCGTAAGTAGGTGTTGTTATGATCATTATATTATGACATTAACTGTATAGTTCACACAGAAATCACCTGTATGAATTTCTTTCTTCTACTGAACACAAAAGAAGATATTTTGAATGTTGATGGACCCCACTGACTTCCATAGTGTATGTTTTTTTCCCCATACTATGGAAGTCAAGGGGGAACATCAACTGTTACCAACATTCTTCAAAATACCTTCTTTTGTGTTCAGCAGAAGAGAGAAACTCTTACAGGTTTGGAACAACTTGAGGGTGAGTAAATGATGACCGAATTTTCATTTTTGGGTTAACTATTCCGGTAACACGACTTTACAATAAGGTCAATTAGTTAACTACCTTAGTTAACATGAACTAAGAATGAATACTACTTCTACAGCATTTATTAATCTTAGTTAATATTAATTTCAACATTTACTAAAACATTATTAAAATCAAAGGTTGATATGTTAACATTAGCTAATGCACTGTGAACATGAACAATGAACAACTGTATTTTAATTAACTAGCATTAACAAATATGAATAAATACTGCAACAAATGTATTGCTCATCGTTAGCTAATACATTATCTAATGTTAACTAATGAACCTTAAGTGTTCCCACTATCCCTTTAATGAGTGGTTTTCTATTTACAAGTTTCAACCTCTTCTTTTTGTTATTTTAAGATCTATGGAAATAAATAAAACAAATACGAAATTAAATGTTTAAAACCACCTTCTAATCAAAGAGTGAAATAGGCTAATCATTCAATTCAATATTTATTATTAAAAAATGTGGCTTTCCCATAATTTCCACCACATTGAACAATTTTGCTTCTAATGTACAGTATTTTCAAGTTACATTTGTGTATCATCAAAGAGATAACTGTTGGTGAAAAGTTGAAATATGTAAAAAGGAATCAAGGTAAATATCATATATTGTTTGTCACTTCAATTCAAGCTGTTATTTTGTCAAATGATGCATGTGTGGAAAATATTTCTTTATACTTAGTATACACATAATGCAAATTATGTAAGTATCTGTTAGCATGAGATTGTCATGTTTTTTTCCATAAATGTTTGAAATGTCATTTCCATCACAGAATGCTATTAAACAATGTTGTGGAAATGACACTTTGGTGAGGAAAAAAAAAACCAACCGCAGTTATCAGATCCAGAGCATCATTTTTAATTTGCTTTGCACACTTTTCTTGGCTGATTTAAAGCACCAACATATTTTGGTGAGGACATTACAGACATCTTTCTCTTAGCCACTGCACAACATAAACATTGTAGTATTTGCAAAAGTTCAGAGTGATAAAAATCCTGTGCTCCACGAACAAATGAAAACAAAACAGAAGCAAAATGATATACAGTATGAATACATTAAAACACACACTGGCAAAATTAGAGATATTTCAACTGAATCAACAAACTATGTGAACATGAACCGCTTTGTAAATGTCTCCTTTTAAAAACGGCAACAAAAGCTAAAAATCCCCTCAGAAATTTACAACAGAAACCGCATTTCCATTATAAATTAGTGAAAGTGCCATTGTATTTAAATAAGAAAGCATGCATTGGAGGAACAGATAAGTTTGGTTTTATTAACATCATTTGAGCTGCTGAACTGCTCTTGCAGGGTTGCATATTGTGGCCAGCTCATTGGCATCCACTGCAAGTTAATACAAAATTAAATTAAATTATGAGTTCAACATTGTCCCTCTCCTCCTTAAGTCCTTCATATGCAACAACATCTACATCTATGTCTATACCATACATGTATTGTTAAGGTTATAGGTAAGAATTGCATTGTAATATTTTTGAAATTGCACTCTTGATGTATTTGCCTACATTGCAAAATAACCAGGGTATGGCCCAAAAAGTGAAGAAAGCAGGTGGAAGCACAACAATGAGACAGCATTCCTCAAGTTAGCAGTAAGCTGGTAAAGTCGCCTGTCGTTGGTGATCCAAGACCACTAGTTAAACCTCTGTGGTTTGAAATAATGGTTCAAATCAACCCAAAAGAGCAATGGACAATGATAAAGATGGATTATTCCTAAGACCCTTTAAAAATACCAAATAATGCCATCATATTTTGTGTATCTATTGCACAACTTTTTTCCCTTACAAAAAAATCCATTTAGAGAGGAACACGGTTTTACATTAAAGTTTGTATTCCTCTGGTGACATCTCTCCCACTCTCCAAAGCAAAATGAGCTCACGGGAGACGTGGATGGATGAATTTGAGGGGAAAACATTTGCATGTTTGAATTTCCAACTACAGAAACACCTTTTGGTTTTAAACTCACTTGATTTTGGTACTGAACTTTGTCAGCGCCGCGCCGCCGCGTGAACTACAAGCGTCTAACCGCAGGCCGATCAGCTGCGTTCTTTAAAAAAAAAAGTGGTCAGCAAATAATCCAGACATTCATGGGCCTGTCTGCTCCACACACACACACACACACACACACACACACACACACACACACACACACACAGAACCCTGGACCTACAGCACACAACACTTCTTAATAACAGAGACATCAGTTTATCTACACATTTACAATTGAGACGCATCAGAATTTACAATAAAAAAAAGTATGGACCTACATATCTTAGGTAGCTCATTTTATTAGCTTTAAAGGAACAGTTCAACACTGTCATTATTTACTCACCCTCATGTTGTTCCAGTCTTTTTTATGTGAAACCCACAGATGTTTTCCAGAGCGGTTATAAAAAAAAGTGGTCCATACAACTTGTGCACTATATTCCAACTCTTCTGAATTAAGGCCAAAATTGAGGCTGTAATTCACTGAAAAGCTTTCAAAAATCAACTAGGCATGGCAAATCAGCCATTTCTGACTCTAAACATAAATGCAAATTAGATTTCAGAGCTTCAGAAGAGTACCTCTTTAATTTTGTTCTAAAATGTACATTTTTGCACATGGTTCATGTAGCGGTAATGATTCGTCAGAATTGTTCAACGATTAAAATAACAGCAGTCAAGATTGGAACGACATTAAGGTGAGTAAATAATGACATTTTCAGGTGAACGATTACTTTAGTGACCTTTACCGCCAAAAGTTTGCGCACTTTCAGACCTTGATCTTCCACAGCGTAAGGTGCAAAAAGTCTACTTTAGGAGTGGCAAATGTGCAATTATTACAAAACTGCGTATCCCAAAGAACCATTCCCACAGGTTACATGTTACATTACTGTAGGGAACTAAAAGCTCTGATGGTTGGTGTTCTGCAGATTCTTCTTGCACCAATACGACACACAGCTAAAAGACACCTTGATTCTGCAGGGCCTTTCATGGACGACGGTTTTATTAATGCTCTGGCAATGATGTTTAACTTCCTCTGTTGCTTGACCTGCATCCTTCACAAGATAAACTGCTACAAAATTCCAAGTATGCCATTCTTAACCTCAGCCATTTTATACTAACTAAACAGCACAAAGAGCCAGAGCTTACAAAATACACACTGTAAACACACATACACATTCGTCTTCAAACGTACTGAAAATGAAGGGAAAAAAAACTGTATTAGAGCCATTTGAAAGTGATTCAGAACAATGAACTGTAGAGGTCTGTTTGCATCTGCACTTACCACAACTCAACAACAACAAAGAAAGTTGCCACACATTTGCATCCCAAAAAGCGTACACGTATCTACATTTTATCAGCTCACATCTAGGCTACGTTGTCAGAAAGTGCTACGACTTTAGAACCACCGTTGTGCTGTTTTACGTTGTTCGATTTGGACAAAACAGCCTTCGATTCGTACGCAAAATTGACACGAACAGTCACCAATTTGATGCGATTTGCTAAATGAAATAGGCATGCATGAAAACCTGCGTGTGTCCACGGCAGAATCATGCCGATGGTGGCGTGTTATTGCACTCTTTATCTCATCAACATCCGCTACATCGCAGCAGAAATACATCAGCCTCCACATTCATTGCCCAGGCCACCTAACAAAGCACCCTATAATACTCATGTCAACTGAAGCTTAGAGCTTACTCGTTCACTTAGTGTGTATATATTTATACATTTATATTGACTAAATCGTATAGGAGCCACGAGGACTAAGTTCGCGAGAATCGCTTAGGAGCGACTCCGTCGGGTTAAGATGGAAAGTACTTGAAGGTAGATGAGTAGAAAAACAATACATCAAAAATGAAAGAAAGGTTTGGTTTTAAGCTTCAGCAGCCGTACGTACTCAAGTCGTAATCCCTCGCCGCTGTGCTCAAAGGAATTGTCTATACACATAAGTTAGATTTCTGATTGTTTCAAATACAATGCATACTGAACGGTATGGGGCCTCAGCCTGGCTGTTCAAGCCCCAAATAAATAAAAGGTTTCTTTAAAACAACACACTTATAAAGGCTCAAAAAAACATTAAAAGAGACTGATGAACAAAAAAAAATTAAAATAAATGAAGTGCTCACATATTTAGATAAAAAGGATTAAATAGAAAAGAATGCATCCAAAAGTGCCGCGGTTCTAGTTGACGACGCTGCGTCAAGAACCTGAAGCACGCTAATACCGCGCGATCGGGCCACGTTCCCCTGCACCACGTCTCTCATACTATGGTCTCGTCTGCTGTCTTTTTCAGCAGCTTTGTGGAAAGCAGGGAATGCTGGGTAGAGTGTGCACCCTTGGTGTCAGGAATGAGCAAGCGGACTTTCTGATTGGTTCGTCTCCACTCGGAGTACAACTGACAGTGGTAGCGGAATGAGACCTGCAAAACAAGGACAGTTTTTGGGGTTTAAGAGATTAGAATGGTGAATCTCATGAAGAACATGCCTGGGTGACATTTCATGCCAAAATCAAAAGAAAAAAATGTGACAAAAGAAATTATAGGAACATTCCCTCCAACACTCATTCTGGAGTATGAGAATCATCACGTCAGGACACAAAGATGTTTTTGTATTAAAATCAGCATAAATTAAAGGCATTACAAAAAATATCACTATATATAACAGTAAACTAAGAATTACCGTAATGAGACAGGGTTTTTTTGCATTACGGTAATGAGAATTAGATTCTGAGAATCAGAATGACAGAATGATTTTTTTGCCAAGTTTCTAAAAATGCAATAAAATTTCAGACAGAATGCAATGATTGGACGAAAATGTTTTGGTCCTGAGACTTCCACAGAAGATATATGAACATGTTTTAATATTTAGACCACTTTTATTATTGAATGCTATCGGGATGTAAAGAGAGTTTCAACCAGTATAACAAAAAGTTTGTTTCCTACCCTACCTTTAATCGCGATCTGCTGTGTGACGTCACAATCTTGTAGCATTGTGGGCTATGGATCTGCCTGAAGTGTGCATATTGAGTAGACTCACTCCCTCTGTTTAATTCCCCACTTGAAGTTTAATGCACTTCAAAACATCAGAGGGGATTCCCTCGAGGGAAAGTGATTAGGGAAGTTCGCGAGTGTATTTCTAAAAGTGCAGTTAAAACGCAGCCCTTGAATAAGCTGGTTCAGTTGTGTTTAAATAGGGTTAGAGTTAAAGGGATAGTTCACTTTGAAATTAATTTTTGATATGTTTTAGCTTACCTCAAGGGCATCCAAGATGTAAGTGTCTTTGTTTCCGCAGTAGTTTCAATTTTTATATTTTTAGGTCAAACCGTTCTTGTCTGTCAGTCATATAATGCAGGTCTGTGGTCACTGTCTCAAAACACAAGCACAGAGTCCAAATTAAAACAATTCCCCATCGTCCAAATGAAACAATTCCCCATCATAAGTACACATTGATGGCCTAAGACACGAAACGAGCGGTTTGTGTGAGAAAACGAACAGTATTTATATAGTTTTTAGCTCTTGAAAACAGCACACGTCCAAATGGTCTGACGGCGCGGGCGAGTATAGATGTATACATAGATGTCGCCTTGGCTACTGCAGTTCATTGGAACGAAACTGTAGCAAAGCGACATCTAGTGTATATATCTATGCGGGTATAGATGTATACACTAGATGTCGCCTTCGCTGCTGCAGTTCATTGGAACGAAACCGTAGTCAAGGCGACATCTATGTATACATCTATACTCGCCCGCGCCGTCAGACCATTTGGACGTGTGCTGTTTTCAAGAGCTAAAAACTATATAAATACTGTTCGTTTTCTCACACAAACCGCTCGTTTCGTGTCTTAGGCCATCAATGTGTACTTATGATGGGGAATTGTTTCATTTGGACGATGGGGAATTGTTTTAATTTGGACTCTGTGCTTGTGTTTTGAGACAGTGACCACAGACCTGCATTATATGACTGACAGACAAGAACGGTTTGACCTAAAAATATCAAAATTGAAACTACTGCGGAAACAAAGACACCTACATCTTGGATGCCCTTGAGGTAAGCTAAAACATATCAAAAATTAATTTCAAAGTGAACTATCCCTTTAAACTCAGAAGAACAGTGATTCTCCAGGAACTGAGTTTGACACCCGTGATTTACACTGTAAAGGAGTGGTTACAGTGTCAGGAGTGAGATTTTTTGCAGTACGTTAATGAGAACCAGATATTTCTTTGCACTGCAGTATTAATAAACAAGAATTCTTTGTATTACGGTAATGAGAACAAGATTTTTTTTTTGGACTATGGTAAATAGAATGAGATCTTTTTTGCATTGCAGTAATGAAAACAATAAATAATTGTATTACGGTAATGAGAACAAGATTTCTTTTGGACTATGGTAAAGAGAATGAGATATTTTTTGCATTGCAGTAATGAAAACAAGAATTCTTTTTATTACGGTAATGAGAACAAGATTATAATTTTTTTGGACTATGTTACAGCGAACAATATATTTTTTGCACTGCAATAATAAAAACAAAATTTCTTTGCATTAAAGGAACACTCCACCGTTTTTTCATATTAAACTATGTTATTCCCTTAACTAAGACGAGTTGATACATACCTCTCTCGTCTCAGTGCGTGCACTCAATCGCTCTGGCGCGCGGCGACACTTTGATAGCACTTAGCTTAGCCCAGTTCATTCATTGGGATCCAAACAGAGATGAAGTTAGAAGCGACCAAACACCTCCACGTTTTCCCTATTTAAATACAGTTACACGACCAAGTATGGTGACACAAAATAAAACGTGCCGCTTTTCTAAGCGGGTAAAAAGGATAACTATAATGTATGGCGGAATAGCACTTGGGAGCGCTTCGACTCGGCGCACTCCCAAGTGCTATTCCGCCATACATTATAGTTATCCTTTTTACCCGTTTAGAAAAGCGCCACGTTTTATTTTGTGCCACCATACTTGGTCGTGTAACTACTCGTGTAACTGTATTTAAATAGGGAAAACGTGGAGGTGTTTGGTTGCTTCTAACTTCATCTCTGTTTGGTCCCTAATGAATGAACTGGGCTAAGCTAAGTGCTATCAAAGTGTCACCGCACACCAGAGCGATTGAGTGCACGCACTGAGACGAGAGAGGTATGTATCAACTCGTCTTAGTTAAGGGAATAACATAGTTTAATGTGAAAAAACGGTGGAGTGTTCCTTTAAGGTAATGGGAAAATGTAAACATATTTAACACAAAGGATTATTTCTTATTTACTTTCTATGGATTTTGGGAAGATTTTTGAAATATGACCCAGACATGTTCAGACAAGTCAATTTAAGCATTCTGAATAAAACATGTAAATCCATTTGAATGGTTTGTAATACACTACCAGAGTCCAGAGGACGTAGATGGTGAAGAGTGCGATGGTCAGAGCGATGAGGCCGACTGCCTCCAGGCGACTGTTGAAGTGCAGGTGGTCCTGTGCACCCCGTAAACACAGCCAGCCGGAGATAGCCGCCAGGGGCGTTATAAACAGGAAGCACACCATGTCACAGAAGAGGGTGCGCTTCTCATTCCGGGGGCCCGGGTCCCTAAGCCACTATTGAAAGATGATGTGAGGTTTAGTTATAATGTATAAACAGTAAGGGTGTTACAATATCGTGTCACAATATATTGCAATACAAAAATGCAACAATATGTAACGTGGATAGTACACCCAAAATAAAAAAAATTACTGTGTGAGAGTCAGTACTACATTAAACTACTATATATAACGTTGAATATAATGAATAATAATGCATGGGGGAATATTTGTGGGTCCTGATAATGCCAAATATCTTATGTTACCAGTAAAAAGTGGCCTACAAAGTTATTTATTTATTTATATCTTTGATTTGTCAATCATGTGTCTAAATATATCTAGTAAGTGACAGAGTGCAAGCATATTCGTCTAAAATAATTCTGTATTTTCAGCTTCAGAATCCTCAATATTTTTATTCTGGTGTCACTATTGTCCTGTGCATTGGGTTATCAGCACCAAGTCCAAGTCTATTAATTTACACCCACAATGTAATATCAAATTTAGCATTTTAATCAACAGTTAACCTTTCATCATGTCTTGGGAGTACCGCAATAATATCGTATCGTGATATGTATCGAATCGTGACATGAAGGTATCGTTACACCCCTAATAAACAGCTATTTTTTCCCAAAACCAATAATCGATATTACAATTGACATTCTTAGATACAGACCAGTTTGAACAATATTTTTACCGCTTAATTAAAAAAAGTGCCCAACAATGCTATTCAAAGGTAAAGTAACTTCTTTAAATGCATTGTTTGGATAATTTCTCAACTGAGACATGTGTAGCTTAATTAGACTTGACAAATCAAGGATATAAATAAATAAATAACTTTTCAGAAGTAGAAATGGCATAAATAACAACAATAATAATGACAATTATTATTACAAATTTATATATGTAAATGTACAATGGAAAAGTGAGGCGGAGCCATGCAGACGTGGCTAAAGGCATTAACCTTTGTTACCTCTGTGAGGGGTCGGGGCCGGCGCTCAATGGTGAACTCGGTGTGGCACAGCTCACAGTAGCTGGTGTTAGAGGAGGACAGCCACTTCTCCAGGCAGCTCTTGTGGACCGTGCCCAACGTGCCTGTGCAGTCGCATGGTGAGAGAAGCCCCTCGCTGTTGCACACGTCTTGACCCTCGTGGCAGATCCGACAAATTGGCCGATCACTAACAGAGAACAAAGTTAACAGCTTTATCTCTAGGTCACGGAAATGAGCATCACGTGACTGAATTTGTCAAACCTACTATGTTAAATTGCATGCTTAATAATAATATTACACTAAATATTGTTTCGATTTGTTTACCTCTGGGTGCCCAGGGCTTTGATAACAGTAGATAGCAGACGTCCATCCTTGGCCGTGACCTGGGTGACGTATTGGGCCCGGCGGTTGTCAGCCTCCTCCACGGTTTTGGACAGGGCAGCGTTGCCAGTGCAGTCACACAGGGAGCCTGGGAGGTGGCAACACTCCCCTGTGGTCATTTCGGGGCCGTCCAGGAGGGCGGGGGGCAGGGGAACACCGGGGGGAATCAGGGAGCAGCCTCGCTCCCACACCTCAAGTCACAAAGACCCTACCACTGCAGAGAGAAGGAACATTTACACTGTAATTTTGAGGGGGAACAGCCAGTTTTGGCAAAATTTTGCAGGCAAACTGGTAAATTGTCTATCATCAATAGTGTAGTGATATATGAAGCCCATAGCCCACACAGGAGTCAATGCTGTAAAATCCATGTGATCAACTGAAACCAATGCAAAATATGCATGAGTAAATATCTCACCTATATGCAAATTTCCAGATTGCGTGGATTTGTAATGAAATGACTTGATTTCACTCACAAAAATTCATTGAACAACAGAAAACGCGACTACACCTTAATTATATAACTATACTTTGAGCTATTAACGAAATATTACGTGTTCACTACAAGTTTAGTTCAATAAACAGCATTTGTTGCCACAAAAAATATCTTGTCCATCCTTTTCTTACAAAACAAACAAAAATCTGAGTTACAGTGAGATACCAGCAAAGGAAGTGAATGTGGCCAATTTGTAAATGATAAAATACTTACTGTTTCAATAGTATAGCTACAAAAACAATGTTTTTTTTGTGTGTTTGTTTTACAATTTAAAGGCCAATTCACACCGCACAGACAAACGGCAACAAACAAGTTACCCGTTGGTAACTCTGACCAACTCCAACAGACGCCAACAGGGGTACACACTGATCCAACAAAACACAACAAAGGTGTTTGTTGGCGTTTGTCTGTGCGGCCTTTACAGGGGTAAACCCTAAAATGATTAATTAAAAAGCTTTACAGCTCAAATAATAAATGAGTTTTAACAGAAAAAAATATTGTAAGTGAATTAATAAAATTATAAGCTCCGCATTTGTGCTTTTAAATCATCCATTGTAAGTGCCTAACTGTAACTATGTTTTTTGCTTTTTTTTTTTAGGAAGAGACGAGTCAAAAATAATAATAACAAACAAACAAACAAACAAACTGTCTGTAATTTTTATTATAGGTATTCTTCAACTGTGAGTGACGGAATCGAAAGCAAAAATCCAGAAAATGACATTGTATGATTTTTAAATAATTAATTTGCATTTTATTGCATGACATAAGTATTTGATCACCTACCAACCAGTAAGAATTCCGGCTCTCACAGACCTATTCGTTTTTCTTTAAGAAGCCCTCCTGTTCTCCACTCATTACCTGTATTAAAGGGATAGTTCACCCAAAAATGAAAATTCTGTCATCATTTACTCACCCTCAAGTTGTTTCAAACCTGTATGAATTTCTAAAAAGAAGATATTTAGAAAAATGTCTGTAACCAAACAGTTGATGGACCCCATTGACTTCCATAGTATTTTTACTATGGAAGTCAATGGGGTCCATCGTTTGGTTACCGACTTTCTTCAAAATATCTTATTTTGTGTTCAGCAGAAGAAAGAAAGTCATACAGGTTTGGAACAACTTGAGGAAGAGTAAATGATGACAGAATTTTCATTTTTGGGTGAACTATCCCTTTAACTGCACCAGTTTGAACTCGTTACCTGTATTTAAGACACACTCAATCAATGTACCTATGATAAAAATTACAGACCTCGACATGCTTTGTAAGTAGGAAAACCTGCAAAATCAGCAGTGTATCAAACACTTGTTCTCCCCACTGTGTATATATATATTTTTTTTTTTTTAAATACGTTTATTTTGTAATTTAGAGTTTATTTTCAGGACCATATTTTACTTTTAAACATGCACTATAAAAGTCCCACCAAAAAAAAGGATGAATTGTCCACTATAATCCCAAACTTAGTCTCAGAAACATTTTAAAATCAAAAACCTGATTTTAATTGATTTCAGAGCTTGACAATCATAATCACTACATGCTTTCATTCTATATAAAAAGAATTTTTAACACAGTATGTCATTATAATCAGTGTTGGGTAAGTCATAATTACAATAAAAGTCACAAGCTACTAATTGCATCTTCAACCGTGTAATTAGATTACTGTACTAATTAGACCTACTCTCTCTCAAATGTAATGCATTACTTATTACAAATTGCTTTCTAAATCCCATATCAACCTCAACCAGTTGAACAATACAGAGATAGACATGAAACTGCTCTTTTAATTCTTTCAAGTAAATAATATAAACTTGCATAAATTATTCCTGAACTGACCACAGTATTTAAAGGGAGAAGGTTACATTAAAAACAAAAACAAAAATGTCAAGGGACTAAAGAAAACCTAGTGAGCGGTCTACCTTTGACAGCATTATTTAACACATCTTTTGTGGGATGGCAACTTGCTGGACTATGAAATCTAAATCAAACCAACATCATAACATGGGACTGTATGGACAGAAAAACAGAGAAATGAACAGCATAAATGCACTGACATTTTAGATTAAAGGCTCCCCAAACTGCAAATTAAACACACATTTCTCCCAATGTATAGATTTCAGACTATTATTTTAAACAGAAATAGAAAACGGACCGGTGCTTCAGAGTTTTCGTCAACAGCTTTGTGATTAACCGTCTTTCGAGAAGTGCCTATTGTTATTATATCTAAGGGCTGTTCATTGCTCATGTGGAGCTTTACGTATTTTATGATGAAAAAAATATGGTTTGATCTGAGAATCATACTTTAACTTAAACACTTGTCTTTAATTTAGCAACAGTGAACAAAATGTGTTTATGCATTAATTCCTGTAATATTTCATTTTTCAGTTTAGTGTAAGAACGTGCACTTTAATACCCTGTATGTTATATTTTTATCCCCCAAGATATTAAATCCACTACTTGTGCTGCCATAGTGCCAGTCCACATTGAAACCATCTGATCTGGTTTGATCTGTCTGACACTGGTCTTGGGTGGGCCTTTGGCACACACCACAAGCTGCAAATGAAACATAAATGTCCTCTAACACAGCGCTAAATGTTGTATAGATTTCAGACTATTCGTTTAAATTGAAATTAAACCGATTCTATACGTATTAAGACACAGTCAGGGTGAATGTGGAATAATGCAGCTGCATTAGGCTGCTAGTTACATTAGCCATGTAGCAAAATATACCACCAAAGCCTGGGATTATAGATTAAAACAACATTTCTCGTCTAATCTTACCTTCTGAATCTCCATGTTGAGCTGTTGTGTTTAAATGTGAATTCCTTTTGAAAATGACGCTTGTTTTCAAACGATAAGGTAAAAGTACAAGCCTTGTTTTGGGTTTGATCCTTTCAGCAAACGACTCGGCTCGGTTCGGCCTCCTACCGACGTCTCTGATTAGCGCTGTGTAGTGTTTACGACAAGAGCGTAGAAGGAGGAGCTTCTGTACGCAGCGCTGCTTCGGGATTTACGTAAACAGCTTTGTGAATAACCGTTTTCCGAGAAGTGCTCGGTGTTGTTTCTAATGACTGTTCACTTCTCATGAGGAGCTTTTATGTGTTGTGATGGAAATATGGTTTGATTTGAGAATCATTCTTTAACTTAAATACTTTCTTTATTTTTTAGCAATAGTGAACAAAATGTGTTGACGCATTACTTACTGTAATATTTAATTTTTCGGTATTGTGCATAAGAATGTGCACTTTTATTACGTCTTTTTTAGTTTTTACCAAATTGTTTAAAAAATGTAATCTAAAATTGTTTTTGTTTTTTTCTTCAAAAAATGATTAGGTTTTTAATTTTGTGTTTAATTTACGTGCTTTATGTGATTTTTATCAGATTGTTTAATGTTCAGAATCATTCTTTAACGTAAAAATACTTGTCTTTTTAGTATATTTTTAGCAAGTGAACAGTTTATGACAAACTTAATTTATTATTCCATTTTTAGTGCTTAAGATACACTTTAATTCCTGAGTTTTGAAGAAATGTCATCTAAAAATCTTAATTTTATTTCTTTTGATGATTGAAGTGTCTTGGGTCAATTATTTTCGCATGCAATTTTTACCAATTCTTGGATTTAAACACTTGAATTAAAACTAGTTTAAAATCCTAAATAGCAACTGTATAATGCTTTTTCTTATTAACAAAGCCATAATAAAATAAAAAAAAACATCAAGACATGAATTTTGACATAGATAAACCATTGTTATTTTAGTTCATTATAGATTCATTAATATTTTGAATTAGCTTTTATTTTGATATATTTTTAGTTCTCATGTTCATTTTAGTTTAATATTTAGCAATTTCATTATGTGCTTTTGTCATTTCTTTTTTAAATATTAATATTTAGGTTTAATTTATTTTTATTTCAGTTTTAGTTATTTTTTCCCAGTTCCCAGTTTTTTCCCATTAATTTTAGTGTTTCAACAAACTTATTTCAGTTTATTTTCTAGTCAACTTCTCATTTAATTTAGAGTTTATCAACGAGTAGGCTATATTTATATTTTACTTTATGTCAACTTTATTTTAATTAAGAGAAATGTTTTTAATAGTTTTAGGGTACATTTACATGACAACAATGTACTAAAAATGGAAAAGTGTTTCCTTCGCGTTTTTTCGTGTACAGACGACAACATTGTCAAAACGATCCCTGTTCACATGGATCTGCAAAAACTATTAAAAACGCTGTATTATTCATGCTAGGCCAGTAGTTGGCGATGTCACTGTAAAGAAAAACAACACGACTAGATTGAACACGTAATACACATGCGTATGACGTCACCGTTTTCACAAATTCACGTTTGTTGTAAATGTAGTTTAAACGGAGACATTAATGGTATAATTTTCAAAAACGTATCCTTTGAAACCTGTTTTCAAAAGTTTGTATTTTCCCACAAAACGCTGTTGTCGTGTAAATGAACGGCTGAAACGCATAAAAAGTTGTACGGTTTTAGTTGAAAACAGTGTCATGTGTTAATGATAACCCCGAACAAGTCTGAGGTCTTAATTTGTATTTATCCAGGTGCATTCCTTGTGACATGGAAACTAAGGGGCCGTTTATGCGACAGAAAACTTTTATGTGTTTTGTCTGATTATTTACACGACAATGGCATTTTGGGGGCCTGAAAATGCAAACTTTTGAAAATTTGTTTAATTTGTTTAATTTGTTGAATATGATGCCGTTATCACCTCAGTGTAAACTACAAAAACACGAATTTGTGAAAACGGTGACGTCATGCGCATGCATTTTACATGTTCAGTCTATATGTGCGTAGATTCTTCACAAAGTGACATCGCCAACTACTGGCCTGGCGTTATAATACAGCGTTTTTAGATCGTTTCTCATCTGTACATAACCCTCATAAGACCCACGAGTCATGCCAACCATGACACATGGTTATTTGTCATGACACTTATTTTAGGTACAGATTCAATTGACTGAACATGTAAAATGCATGCGCAGGTGCGTGGGTGGCCTACAGTTTCTTTAGTTATGCAATTATAACATTGAAAAATGACCTGAAAAGCTCTCTTCATTCCACAAACAAATGCTTCTGGCTTGGTCTCTTATAAAACACAACTTTTCCCCACATTCATATTTCATATGGAACAATCATACTATTCTCTATAAAAACAAGTCCTTATTTTTTCAAAACTGGCATGGTAACAATATTACGTTAGTACGTGATCTTTTTAATGAAGATGGGTGTCTATATACATATGGCGAATTCCTGGAAAAATTTAATTTTCCTGTCACGCCTAGAGAATTTGCCATCGTTTTCGATGCTATTCCCACAGGTGTTATTACATTGTTTAGAGGTTTGGATAGGACTTTGTTTACCACACCACCTATTTTTGATCCCACTCAAACAATGGTGGGCAAAATTCGTCTAGCTCCATATTCTAGCAATAGGTCCATTCGTGCTCTCTTTCAGAAAGATATTGTTACCAAATTTTATGCAATTATAGCAATTTTGTGGACTGGAGAAAAGGTTGGTTATTGCCACATAAATACCTTATTGTAAATAAAGTCAGAGAAGTCTCATTTAAATTAATTCATAGATTCTATCCAGTGAAAAGTTTAAACCTGACATTGACATAAAATGTGATTTCATGTAATGCACAAGATGAAACTACTGTACACTTGTTTTGGGACTGTAATTATACCAAAATGTTTTGGAAGAGCTTTTGCAGGTATATTATTGATTTTGTGTACCCTCATTTCTCTTTATTTTGGAAATATGTTAATTTTGGTTTTATTAATACATAGAAGACCTATGAGAAGGAATTTTACTTTATTAATCTATTATAAATGTACATTTTCCAATCATAAATCATTATCAATCATTATTCAGACTAAAGCAAGGAAAACATTGTCTTGTTGTGCTCTCTTCAAAATCCCCCTTTCAATTTTGTGGCATTGTCTTATCCTAACATGCTCTAATTGATTGTATCTCCTTTATTTATTTGCTTATCTTATCTTTTCTTCTATTATTATTATTATTGTACATTTTGTCTGGATTTTTTTTTCTTTTTTCCTCTGGTGTATGTTCCAGTTGTTTTACATGCTGATAATATTTGTTGGCTATTATGTTTATATCTAAAAAAAAGTCTATAGGTGCATAGATTCTTCACAAAGTGACATCGCCACCTACTGGCCTGGCGTTATAATACAGCGTTTTTAGATAGTTTCTCATCTGTACGTAACCCTCATAAGACCCACGAGTCATGCCAACCATGACACATGGTTATTTGTCATGACACTTATTTTAGGTACAGATTCAGACATACATGTCATGCTGTGACAGGTGTGTTGTGCAATATGGAGTCAAAAAAAAAGGAAATCATGATAGCAATTGTGACAGTAATTTGGTTTATTTTCCATTTTTACGTAACCTGATAAAAGGCAAAACAGCTGTTGTGACTTCATGAATGTGTAAATGTCACATAACCACACTTGAAAAAGGCATCTTAATCACAGTATGGGAAAACATAAGGCATTTCCAAAATAGCCATATCACTTAAAGTCAAACAATCGAATATATAGTGACGTTTTCACAGACAGGTGAAACAACTGACCATCTAAAACACTGCGGAACATTGCATTTTCCCACTGAAGAGCTATAATACCTCAGCAATGCAATGAATAGTTTATATATATATATATTTATATATATATAACTGTTATTTGAATAATTTCTAATGAAATGCTTAATAGACGCATTCACATAACTGCTATATATACGGCAATTTGAACTCATCAATCAAACTGCACTAATTCACACCCGTCAGCCCTGGCGTAAAACATTGCAGAATAGGACTAGGGGTGTGATGCTTGAAATGGATAAGAATTGAAATAAAGATGACAGCAGCCCTCCTTTGGTATCCCCGTGATCCAAACAAGACGAATTCGCAAATGTGCACTTTTTTCTCCAAAGAACTTGCCCATTTAAGCTCATGTCAGACGTCCCCTCTGGGATCTGGCTCAACAGACGACGGGCGTTTAGTGTGGATCCCAGAGGATACCCATCAGAGTGGCTGGAAGCCGAAGACACACTGATCCCTCACCATCCCTTTTCCGTAGGAGCGGATCACACGATCAGCGCCCGAATAATCACTTCCGAGAAAAAAAACATTTTGCCAAGCAAACGTGGATTCAGAGAGTGGATACTAGTAAAGAAAAAACAAAACAGGGACAAACAAACAAGAACCCCCTAAAAAAACAAAACAAGGAATGTTACCTAGAGATTCACGCTTCTAAGGGACGTAACAAGGTAAAAAGAGGAAAGAGCCGTAGCCATAGCACAACACACAGGAGCAAAGCCGAGATAAATACAGGGGAACTGAAGCCCAAGGGTCGGGGTAGAGCCGGGGGAAGTGGGGTCACAGGTTCTGACAGCACTGAAATTTGTTGCCCTTTAACCCATCAGTAGTGGGCGGCACACTGATGTCCACTACGTTGTTCCCGGGAGACTCGTCATGCATGGACCTGTCGGCGATCTGCTTCTGTGACACGATCCGATAGATTTCTGCAACAAAAAGAGCCGAGTTACGTTACGGGACATTTCATTTGAGATGCCCAATGGGAATGTGTTACGGTGTGGTCACATTGATCATTAACTGCACATTTTCGGGGGAAAATCCAGTCATTTCAATTGCAATCCACTGAATTCTCCGCAAGGGAGAAAGATTTCCCAATGGGTTTGAGTTGGTCGAGCAGATTCGCCACATTTACTTGCATTTTTGTCTACTAAATTGTTCTGAAATTTCACTAATGTGATCGCACCTTTAATCAGAATCAGGACCCACCTGTTAGTATGTTTTTAAACGCCTCCTCCACATTTGTGGAGTCCAAAGCCGATGTTTCGATGAAGGAGAGATTGTTCTTCTCTGCATAACACAAGATGAGAGATATTTTAACACCTTAAGTAGATCTGTTCTTATCCAACATCGTGAAAAAGCCGGAGGAGACACTCACCTGCAAAAGCTCTGGCCTCGTCGGTGGGCACGGCCCTCAGGTGCCTCAGGTCGCTCTTGTTGCCCACCAGCATGATGACAATGTTGTTATCCGCGTGATCCCGCAGCTCCTTCAGCCAGCGCTCCACATTTTCGTAAGTCAGATGCTTTGCGATGTCATAGACCAGAAGAGCTCCAACTGCACCCCGGTAGTACCTGTAAATGAGATCCACACAAAACACACACTGAAAATGGATATCATAGAGGATCATATTCAGTAAAGATAAATGGATGTAAATATTTGTTCTGACAATGACTCAAATATTATTCTTTAATAAGTGATGCAGTACATTAAGAATACAATTATTTGTAATACATTTTGATAACTGTATACAATTCATCTATGAAATTACTTATACTATATAAAAATAAATGTATAACTGATAATTCTGTATTATCAATATTTCTATTATTTAGAATTAAAATTATAATAATATTAAATAGAAATAAAATTAATATACTTTTTTAAATCTGAACCATAACTCTGGAATTACTTCATAGAATTATTACTATTGATAAATTACAAAAAACAACAACTACTTCTACTACTATTATTATTATATATAATAAATTATATATCAATAATGATTAATAAAATTACTAAATGATGCAGTGGATTATTAATAGTTTAGGATTAATAGTTTTTGATATTTAAGTTTTATAGAATTATTCATTATTATTTCTATTGTAATTCTATTATTTTATAGAATTATTAAACTAAAATAATTTTATAGAGCTATTACTATTGGTCAAATAGTAATATAATAGTAATAAAATTGGAATACATTTTATTATACTATTATATAAAAATCTATTATCAATAGTTATAATATTATCAATTATATTTCTATAAAATAAATCAAATTATCATATTACAGTTTTTCTCAATTGGCTCAATTCTTAAATGAGAACAATAGGTTCTAAACAGATCTCTGTCTGAACAATTAGTTTCTTGTTCACATCGGATTTGATCTTATTGATTTAAGCAAATTGTTTTGGCACACGTGTGCAAAAGAGTAAGTAAAATTGTCTACAATTTGCACAATGGCTTGTTGATCAAAACTGATGAGTTGATTCTCAGTGAAATTGTCAAACTCTTCACAACTTCTAAACATTGTTTCATCGTGTGAGCAAACATGCAAAATGCTCCATTCGGTGATCAAAATCTGTCAGACATGTTATGTTCCATAAATATTTATGACATGGAATGTTTGTAATGTTTGCTAAACTGGCAAATGGCCTGCCGTTGTAACAAAATAGGAATGACAATCTTACCAATCAAGTTTGGAAACATATATATATACATTTGTATTTTTACAGTACGTTTGTTTCTAGAAATGTGTTAAATGTAAACTAAAAATTATTGTCATGGAAGAGCAATAGGAAGATATGTAACTAAGAAGATATGTACTGCATGTGTTAGAGAAAGACATAATAGAGTGTGAAAACATGAACAGGTAACTGAGAATTTTCAGTTTACATGTAACACGTTGCTGCAAAAATAAATGTACTTTTTTTTTTGTATTACAGTATTGACTTTTCCCAGGCAATTTTACCTACTCTCTGAATCTGTATTTACACAGACAAAACATTCTTGTACAGTATAATAAGCAGTTAGTCATCAAAAAAGTTGATTTTTTTTTTTATTTGTATTTAGCAAATATTTCCACAGTGAAAAAACATCTAAACATTTTAACCACTGTGCCTCACACGATGACAAAAACACCTTTTATTTTGGTGCCATCGGCCAATTTATTGACACAATAACTAGGGTTTGAAGCTTGAATTAAATGTTATAGGTGAGTTACTACGTTTTGCAGACATGCAATAGAGTTCTGATGTTCCAGAAAACAATTGTGACAATTGAGCTTACAGTTTAGAGAAAGTTAAGTGCCAAAGCCTGGAATTCAAATAATAAAATAATTTAAAGTTAAAAATGATTTATCAATATTTCTAAAGATTACTTTATAGAATTATTACTATTAAAATAATTTATATTTATCTTGAATGATAATAAAGAATTTTGAATATTAAAACTATTTTAACAATTATAATTCTTACATTTTATTATATTATTAAAATTATAATAATTTTATAGTATATAGTAATTTTTAGTATTTTATCAAAAAAAAATTCTATAAAATAAAAAAAGTAATTGTGTTTTATAAAATTATACATTTTTATATAATTATATTATTATTGTTTAATAAACTTTTTTTTTATTATTATTTGTATTATTACATCTGAAAAAAAAAGAAGCCTTTCAACCTTATTTTGGGACCTGCTGTGCGTGCTCCCAGTGCTCATGTACTCACGCTGATGTGATGGCTCTGTAGCGCTCCTGTCCTGCTGTATCCCAGATCTGAGCCTTTATGGTCTTGCCGTCCACCTGGATGCTGCGGGTTGCGAATTCCACACCAATGGTGCTCTTGCTCTCCAGGTTGAACTCATTCCGAGTGAAACGGGACAACAGGTTACTCTTCCCCACACCCGAGTCTCCAATGAGTACAACTAGAAAACATAAGAAAACATCAGGCTGTTTCGAGCGAGAGCTGACATCTAATAACCCTTCATAGCCACCCTTATAAAAACCATATTCATAGTGAAGATATTATTACAGCCATCCATCACCATACGAATAAAACATAAAATGAAGGCCAGAAAACAGAACAGTCCTTGAAATTAAACCACAAACCAAAGTGTGCATCCATACAATGTCATCATTTGAAAAGCAGAAACACTAGATTAGTCAGTCATCCTGGTTACTTCCACACGACAAGGCCAGAGAGATAAGAGAGAAGCCATAATCTATACAAACACACACTTCCACTGTCATTTTCCCTTTGCTCCATCAATTTGACACCATAAAAACTGAAACATAGGCTTAGTCAAATTGCATAAAGAATGAGAAATGCATAGAAAGTATCAAACAGCTCATACTGTGTCTGTTGCAACGTGGTCACCATTCACTTTTCCTAGAAACCTGAAGTAATTCACAAAACGGTTGTAGATAAACTGGAGAAACACATGTCAAATCTTTCAACAAGAAATCTTAAGAATAACCAATGTGGCACATCTGTGAAACCTCTACAGACAGTTATTTGTGGTTTCTCACCCACTCAAACTTTTTAAAGGCTTACTGTAAAAACAGGAACCTAATGGAGCCCAACAGGAACAAGGCGTATTTGAATGGGCAAAACACACACACATACATACACACAAATGTTTTTAGAATGACGTCATGATAATCTACAGTTACATTACATAGTAGTTCATCTGTCAGATTAATGATTTAACTAAATTACGAGTTGTAAATACGTCCCAGCTACAAAAATGCTTACAATTGCAGGTTAATGACCAAATTTGGCCTGTTTAACATCAAGAAGGGACTCTTGTGAAATAAACGACAAAAAGTTTCAAATGGCCTAGCAACACAACCACACTAAATATTAAGCAACACATTACTAAACGAATAAGAAAGTTGCCCGTTTTTCGACGTTATTGGTAACTTATAGACACATATTCCGCTAAAGTGAATTGAACAGATTTTGTTTGTCGTTTAAGTACGAACTGCTTATATTAAAACAGATAGTTTTATATAGTTCACTTTAGCTTTTACTGCAGTTTGAGAGCTATGTAGCTGCTTAGCTAGCATAATACAAACTAAATGAATCGAATTGCATAATGGTTAAGTGAATACTGTCAATGCAAATCATGAAAATCACTATTGAGATGTATTAATCTACTTTTAACTTATGATTCTTGGAAAGTCACCGGTTAATATTTCGATAGCTAATGTCAGCACACTAGCATTCCAGCTAAACCAGCTAGCCACAGTCTTTCAGGAAACTTGCTGTTTTCTTTGATAATAAAGGGAAACAAGACACGTCTATTCTTCTCTTTGATACTATATTAATCACTGACCTTTAAACAAATAATCGTATTCGTCGTCACGGGTCCCCATGGTTGGTTTACCGCACTGAAATGGTGTTGTTGTTGGCGGCGGATCTCCCTTGATTAGCGATGTCCGATTCGTGAGCGAATCGCTTTTGAGTCGGATCTTTTTAATGTCTGTTTGAACCGGTTCACAAAACAAACAGAACTGATTCGAACAGAGAATTACTTTCTATTTCGGAAAGAGCAGATTTTAATACACATAATTTCATTAACGCATGCAAAAACGTTTGCAGCAGTGAGTGTTGTAACGTTATACAAATTATTTATCAATCAATTCAGATAGATAGATAGATAGATAGATAGATAGATAGATAGATAGATAGATAGATAGATAGATAGATAGATAGATAGATAGATAGATAGTGGTTACTGCCCAAAGATAATTTCCGCTGTTCTGGATTATGTTATAAATAGCCAATAGGAAAGGCCAGGGAAAGATAAGGGGAAAGAAATGGAAAGGAAAGGGCAGATCAGTGTTTTATAGGAGGAGCTTAAAGGCTACATGCCTTTTTTCATGCTGATGTATGATCTTGTACGAAGAGAATTTCAGCGTTTGATGCACAAAGAGACCGCTAAAAGGTAAGCTTCATAGACGATATAAATAGCCTATCATAAGTCATGAAAATCAAAAATTGTAATGTTCTCTAGGCTAATATAAAACGTAGGCTAACTAATTAATGCTCTCTTTTTTAAACACTAAAGTAGTTTCTCAGATCTAAATAAGTTTTTAACTTTGGTAACACTTTATTTTACAGTGTCCTTGTTACATATGTTAGGCTACATGTACTTACCATAGTAATAACAGTAAATTATGCATAATTAATTACATGCAACTAACCCTCAACCAAATCCTAATCCTACAGTACATGTAGTTGCTTAATAGCCTATTACTCAGTACTTAAACATATAATTACACTGTAACAATGACACCTTAATATAAAATGTAACCTTAACTTTTAAAAACTGTATTATTACATTGCAGTGATTAAATAAAAATGCATTCGTCCAGTCATTCTTTGTCGAGCTGAATTCAGTTTCATTTCTAGGTAAACGGTCTTTCTGACAGAGAGAAACCGTATGCAAACACTACAATGGTGAGGCTTGTTCATGTGGCTCCACCCTGAGCTCCATCTGCGATACCATTAGAAAATAATGTTTACTTACATCTTGTGTTGAAAGTGTATTAGTTTATGTTGACGTGTGCATTAATTAAAGATTTGTTTACTGTTAGTCTAACTACTTAACAGTTGTGTTAACTAAAGTGTAGTTACTTCTATGAATGTAAAAAAAAAACTGAAACCACAACTAGAATTTTTTGAAGGATTATTAATTCAGCCAATACTGCTTGCTTTATGTATTCGTAAATATAACAATAAATCATTGACAAAACTATAAAGAATCCCAAAAAAAAAAAAAAAAAAAAAAAAATGAAATCTGTATATGTTATACATAAAATATCTGTAATTTCTATTGCATGTCTTTTTGTCTTGTCTTAAAGATGAGAAGAAATCTGGAAAATCTAAGCTTGAACGCCCTCACTTCTAGTTTATCAGAAGATCAGAGAAAGGAGCTCTGTGGTTTGCTGGGGAATGTTGAACTGACTCTTCTCTACAAAGCTTCTGTTCATGGATATCATAATTCTGCCTTCCATCAGCGATGTGACCGTCAGGGTCCCACTTTACTTGTAGCCTATAACAGTTCAGGCTACATCTTTGGTGGATACACTAGTGCAGATTATACTCAAAGTAGACAGCAAATTACAGATGAGGAAGCTTTCCTGTTCAGCATTCGAAATGTAGCCCCTCTCTGCATAAAAGTTAACAGGGGACAGTATGCACGTCTTGATGATGCTGGAGCACCCAACTTCGGCCAACAGTTGTACTTTTGCTACAACAACCAACCAGCTGTGCATCATCAACAAAAGAATGCATTTAATCATGTATTTGATGGATATGGTGGATATAGTGGACATGGAGGGAGGGTTAATCCATTCAATTTGAATCCTGCCACACTGTATGGGAACGACACTCAGCTGAATGAATGTGAAGTGTACAAAGTGGAAGAGAGTAAGTGATTTAACATAATTTTTTTAAAATAATTATTTATTGAATTTTAAATACACACATATAGTTGTGTACAGTACATTATATACATTCAGAGTCCAGTATTTTAAAATGTACTGCTGTTAATGTTACGGTGAAAGTAATTTGTATAATAAAACGTCCTCAGAAAAAGATCCTCAGATCAGTGTCAAGATGAAGCCATGGAGAAATGTTCAGTGGACAGAAAAGTAAGTTTTCACTCAATGTTGTTTTGCTGCTGCCTTCATACAGTATTGTACAGTAATAAAATCTCTGTTGTAGACGAAGAGACGAGCTCATGAAAATGATCAGGGATTATAAACCCGTGATGCCGTCTATGAGTCGGGTCAGAATCCTAATGATCGGTCCTGTCGGTGCTGGAAAATCCAGTTTCTTCAACTCCATCAACTCCGTCTTCATGGGCCGCATGACCAGCAAAGCCATGTCAGGATCTGCAGGCACTAGTCTCACCACACAGGTACAGATTCAACAGGATTCATTCAACAGCAGTGCAAAATATGAAAAGACAATGCAGAAAAGCAGAGCGCATGTGGCGGAAGACAAAACTTGTAGTCCATTATAACATCTACAAAGACAGCCTTCATGCTTTCAATATGGAACTAGGCAAAGCTAGACAGACTTTCTTCTCAAATATTATAAACAGCAATTTAAACAACACACGCACTCTTTTTGCTACTGTAGAGAGACTGACAAACCCCCCAAGCCAGATTCCCAGTGAAATGCTCTCAGACAGCAAGTGCCGTGAGTTTGCTTCTTTCTTCTCTGAGAAAATCAATAATATCAGAAAGGTGATCAGCACATCCTTGACTTGCGCTGGGGTCAGACAGATCAAACCACCTGAGAAAGTAGTTACTATGTCTGATTTCAAAGAAATTGATGGCAAAATTTTGGAAGAAACCGTACAGCACCTTAAAACATCAACCTGCGCTCTTGACACACTTCCCACATCTTTTTTCAAAAGTGTGTTAAACAGTTTAGAAGCAGATCTTCTAGAAGTGGTAAATGCTTCACTTCTCTCTGGGAGTTTTCCAAACTCCCTGAAAACTGCAGTTGTCAAGCCCCTCCTGAAAAAGAGCAATCTGGATAAGACCATATTAAGCAACTATAGGCCGATCTCAAATCTTCCTTTCATAGGCAAGATCATTGAAAAAGTTGTCTTCAATCAGCTGAACAAATTCTTATGCTCGAATGGATACTTTGACAATTTTCAATCTGGTTTCCGACCGCACCACAGCACAGAGACAGCGCTCATAAAGATAATAAACGATATTCGCTTAAATACTGACAAATTATCAGTGCTGGTACTACTCGACCTCAGTGCTGCATTTGACACTGTCGATCACAACATACTTCTGGACAGGCTGGAAAACTGGGTGGGGCTTTCTGGGATAGTCCTAAAATGGTTCAGGTCATACTTAGATGGGAGAGGTTATTATGTGAGTATAGGAGACCATAAGTCTGAGTGGACATCCATGACATGCGGAGTCCCTCAAGGCTCAATTCTTGCGCCACTCCTGTTCAACCTGTATATGCTCCCAATGAGCCAAATAATGAGAAAGAACCAAATTGCTTACCACAGCTATGCAGACGACACACAGCTCTACTTAGCCCTATCGCCCAACGATTATAGCCCCATTGACTCCCTGTGCCAATGCATTGATGAAGTCAACAGTTGGATGTGTCAAAACTTTCTTCAGTTAAACAAAGACAAAACTGAAGTCATTGCGTTTGGAAACAAAGATGAAGTTCTCAAGGTGAACGCATACCTTCACTCTAGGGGTCAAACAACCAAAAATCAAGTCAGGAATCTTGGTGTGACACTAGAGTCAGAGCTTAGTTTCAGTAGTCATGTCAAAGCAATAACTAAATCAGCATACTATCATCTGAAAAATATTGCCATAATTAGATGCTTTGTTTCCAGACAAGACCTAGAGAAACTTGTGCATGCTTTCATCACCAGCAGGGTGGATTATTGTAATGGACTCCTCACTGGCCTTCCCAAAAAGACCTTAAGACAGTTGCAGCTCATACAGAACGCTGCCGCCAGGATTCTGAGCAGAACCAGAAAATATGAACATATCACACCAGTCCTCAGGTCTTTACACTGGCTCCCAGTTAAATTTAGGATTGATTTTAAAGTATTATTACTGGTATATAAATCATTCAATGGCCTAGGACCTCAATACATTGCAGATATGCTCACTGAATATAAACCCAACAGATCACTCAGATCATTAGGATCATATCAGCTTGAAATACCAAGGGTTCACTCGAAGCATGGCGAGTCCGCTTTTAGCTATTATGCCAGCCGCAGCTGGAACCAGCTTCCAGAGGAGATCAGATGTGCTCCTACTGTAGTCACATTCAAATCCAGACTCAAAACACATCTGTTTAACTATGCATTTACTGAATGAGCACTGTGCCAATGTTCGTCCGACTGTTTGTACTGTATTTTATTTTGTATTCTTCTAAACTGTTTTAATTATTCTTATTTCTTTTTATTATTTTAATTTCTTCTATGTAAAGCACTTTGAATTGCCATTGTGTATGAAATGTGCTATATAAATAAACTTGCCTTGCCTTGCCTTGCCTAGTGTTTCCTACAGAAGTCTCTCTTCAGGTCGAGGAACAGCTCTTGATGACTTCAGGTCTTGATGTGTTTCTCTTCTTGGTTGGTAGTTTCGCACATACCCAGTGAAAGACGGTCGTGAAGGAAAGCCATTGCCATTTGTGTTGTGTGACACCATGGGACTCGAGGAGCAATCAGGTGCAGGACTGGATATTGATGACATCAGCAGCATTCTTCAAGGTCACGTACCAGACCGCTATAAGGTAAGTGCACTATTCTACAGAATGAAGTATAAATAACAAAATGTTTATTTCACTCTAAATCCTCTTGATTCAGTTCAACCCCACAACACCATTTCAACCGAATGAGCAAAAGGCCTCCAGACCTGCATCTCTACAGGAGAAGATCCACTGTGTGGTGTATGTGATCGACGCCACCAAAATCGCCCTCATGTCCAGCAAACTAGAGGAAAAACTCGCTGCCATACGCAAAAAAGTGAACACACTGGGTAAGTTACTTGCGGTTTGTTGTGTAACTCCTTTCTTATGCCAAATGTTCCAAGACTAACTAATGGTTATTTACAAATTTTCAGGCATTCCCCAGATGGTTTTGATGACTAAAGTAGATGAAGCATGTCCTGATATGGAAGATCTTCAAAATATTTATATTACTTCTTACATCAAGACGAAGGTGAGGCATGATCACCCGATCACATGGACTTGGTGTTCTTTCACATCAAGGCACAAAGTCACTCTCCATAACCTTCAACGTCTCTTAAACCTGGCATTGTATACTACGAATGTTGTCGGTTTTGTGACAAATTGCTCATCTTAGTCACTTTGGATAGAAATGCCTGCTAAATGTATAAATGTAAATGACATGTTTTGTCTCTGCAGGTGCAGGAGGTGAGCTCTCGGTTAGGTGTCCCGGTGTCTTGTGTGTTACCGGTGAAGAACTACAGTCAGGAGCTGGAGCTGGAGCTCAACTGTGACGTCCTGCTTCTCACGGCGCTACAGCAGATGCTCAACTTTGCAGACGACTATCTGGATGATGTTGGTCCTATTTAGGACAATCTTATAAAGTGCTACTAGTGGAGTTTTATCTCCCTTTGTAGCTGATTTAATATTATATTTGTGTATAAGCTTGTACTACTTATTATCGGTGTACATCTCTAGATCACCACAATATGGCATCTTAAGATTATTCTGTTTGCTTTGTCCATTCTATTTCTTTAAGAATCTTACATACTCATTCAAGGAAATGATAGGAAGTGTAAACAAAGTTCTTATATCACTTAAGCATGTTGCATTATTGCTGTTGCTTGTTATAATTTTGTGCGACAATATGGTTTTTAGTATAATACTAATGAATGTTAGTATTGTGAATTAAGAGAAATCACCAACAACTGTGTAAGCATAAAAATAGGACATTTGTGATTCTGTTTGAAAGTTTTGTTAAAAAAGATTAAAATAAAAATTAATTTACTATACACATTTTTATTACTAAATTACTTTTACTTCTGTAGGCCTATAGAATTATTATTTTTTTAAATAAAATATACTTTATATAATGATAAAATTATAGCCAATATTTTATCATTTTGGAACAACTGAGTCATAAAAGCCTCTCTTGAAGGTCATGACTTTGCATAATTAACTGCGTGCTGAAACAGATGTGATTATTTTAATACTTACTAACTTTACAGAAACCCAATCACAGAACTGCTGAGGAAAAAAACTACAGCGGCAAATGTGGTACATTTTATCTCTGTAGTGTTCCTGTCTCAGTAGGTGTCTACTATCCACTTTCCTGTTACAGACATATACATATATATATTCCAATATGTCTCTCTCTCTATATATAGACATATAAACATAGATGCCTCATTGGCCACCATCGCTGCCATATTGGAACTCTCAAACGTGGACTGAGAAAAGATGCCTGACTATTTTGAGGTTCAACTCATCTCTAAAGAGAAGGAGATTTGATTGCTTGTCATCAGGTCTAGCTTCATATAAATATTTTCTTCTTCCATTTTAGCCACATGGCAACCAGGACAACACAAACCTTCAAGTCTGAAGAGAGCCTGTAATACTTGTAGTGTATATTGACTGTTCTCTATATTTCCAAGAGACTGTACCTTCTGCCTATCATATTGTTTTTCTACAATTTATGCTATTTGCTATTACTGTTAGTTATTATATTACTACTATTATACTCAATATACTCAATTGAATTTTTAGGCTATTGTTATTAATAATAATATAATATAGAATAGAGCTGCCAAATACTGTAATATTAAATCTGAAGTTAAATTACACTTATTTCAGACAATGTATTACAGTATGTACTGTAGCTGTACTTTTTTTCCACCATGTATCACATAAATGTTAGTCTTGTCTATGTATACGTTGTGTGGAATGTCTTTGGATTCACCTAGTGGATTATTAAAGCCTGTTAATTTTCATCATCTTCATGCATTTTGTTTCTTAGGGGAAATAATGACACACACACACACACCTGAACACAATGACAAATCAAATGAATTACCATGACGACAAACAAGGCAGGGAGAAATGGTGCCTAGAAAAGTCTAGTGGTGTGACAATAACGAATAGACTTTTTTTTTTTATTCAAATATAAACATTGATCAGCAAACATAAACAGAAGCTTAACCGAACCTGTTTGAAGTGTGAGAACAGACCTCAACGGTTCTTGCAGAAGGTCAAACATGCTGCATAACACACGAAAATGAACATCACTGCTTCTTGCACGTCAAGCGAACATGCTTGAGCTTCCGTTTATGATAACTGATGTGTGAGTTGATGAATGTTTAAAAGCCTAAATTCAATCTGTTCATCATATAAAGCGATCAAGTCTCTTCAGAAAATTTGGACTAAACCACTCAGTTGATATGTATTAGTTTTACAATCTCTTTATGAACTTTTTGAAGAATCAAAGTAATTGCATAGCTGTCAATGGAGGGACATAAATCTCTCAGATTTCATCAAAAAGATCTTCAATTGTGTTCCAAAGATGAACGAAAGTCTTACGGGTTTAGAATGATATGAGGGTGGGTGAGTAATTAATGAAATAATTTTGACGATTTTTGGGTGAACTATCCCTTTAAGGATTGTCTTATAATCAGGTGTCCAAGCTGTGACTCTTTTAAACCCTATTTTTTTCTATTTTTTTTCCATCCATTGTAAGGGGGGGGGGTACAGTTGTAAGACCCAGGACCAGATACGATGAAAGAAGACCAGGAGTCGTGAAGTTCAATCAAATAAGTAAAATTTTACTGAAGAATAGTTTGCAGTTAAATTGGTCAAAGTCTCACGAGGAGGTCGCAAGCCAACTCTACCTTACACAAAAATCTCACACCAATTATACCTTTTCCAAGGACATGCATTACACAATTGTTTACTTCTGATTGGCTAAGAGAACATAAAGTCTAAACAACAAAGCATTTTCAATAGATAAGTGGGTATATCGTCGTAAATCAGAATAGTTGTCGCCCAATTCCGAGATTTAAGTCCGTGGTGACCTTCCAGGGTCCGAGAATGGTAATTGAGTCCATATGTTGTATGTAACAGAGTTCAGAACCTGCAAAGAATATCAAACGCACACACAGAACACTGACGAACAATAGTTCTCTTCAAGGCTGAAGAAGGCCTGAGCTCATTATCAGAAGAGCAGTCCACCATAACAGGCTGATAAAACATTTCACTCCTTAGGAAAGCAGGAACGCTAATATGCCCCTTTACTTTCTAGAGAAATACACATAAGGATGTTCACTTCATGACAATAAGGTGAAATTATCTATAAATTGACCCTTGAACTTAGAAAAGTCAACTAAGACAGATATATAGATGCAGATATATGGATATAAGCAACACATGGGTACAGAGTCTCTCTCGCCGCTCTCTGAATCCCAAGAGAATTATCATCAAAAGGCCCCTTGCGTGTGAACATAACCCAAGGGCACACATTGGAATGCACCTAAAAGAAAATGGTTAAACACTTACAGAAACCGTATGGAAATGATTATGATACATGCATATACTTGATTATTGAATTTTTAATAAGAATAAAGTAATCATTCAAAAGGATATATATATATTTAAATTGAAGAGACAAGGAATTCTGACCCCAACCCTTCACCATTTTATCTAGTTTATTTGTATAACTATGGTGTAATGACACTATATATTCTATATAATCAGTGTACATAGAAATCTGTGAAATGCTTAGAGATAGATTATTACATTTGTCACTTTTTTAGACCCCAATACAGCAAAAAAAAATTCACCAGACATGATTAAATATAATGCTGTCCATTTAAAATGAAGAGACAAATTCTTTGTCACGATAATATTGTCACAGATCACCCTAGTAATCATCCTCTTCACCACACATCGCAGCATCCCTCCTGGTCTCCACCTGCACATCATTTCTAATCACTCACACCTTCACCTCATCATCACCCTCATCACTGCCACTACATAAGCACACACTTCACCACAATTCACTGTCCGGTCTCGTTTCTCATGAAGTGGACTACTCACCTTGTGATCGCCCTGTCTCCAGTGATCTCCATGTCTCCAGCTTCTTCCATTTCTCTTCTGCCCTCCAGATCATCCTTTGGACTCTCACTTACCTGCTCACTTCATCACTACCCCATTGCTGTCAATAAACCTCACAATTAACCCTCCATCTTTCTCTCCAGTGTCTGCTTCCGTAACAAATATACACTGAACAAAATTATAAACGCAACACTTTTATTTTTCTCCCCATTTTTCATGAGCTGAACTCAAAGATCTAAGACTTTTTCTTTGTACACAAAAGGCCCATTTCTCTCGAATATTGTTCACAAATCAGTCTAAATCTGTGTTAGTGAGCACTTCTCCTTTGCCGAGATAATCCATCCACCTCACAGGTGTGGCATATCAAGATGCTGATTAGACAGCATCATTATTGCACAGGTGTGCCTTAGGCTGGCCACAATAAAAGGCCACTCTAAAATGTGCAGTTTTATCACACAGCACAATGCCACAGATTGGATAGACTCTATATATGACATAAACAAGAAATTAAGGATGACTCACACCAGGCACATCTTATAAACATTTTATTAGAGCACAAATGATTAATAATAAACAGTATTAGCCTAGACAATCATAGGTTATTCGCTCATTGTTTTCTCTGCTGTGTATATCTGAATGCCTGTAATCAATCAGGCAAAACAGCGCTGACGATTTATCATATAATGCAAACTATTCATTGTTTTGGAAAATGTGAACTGTTGCAGTTAATGCTTAGCATTAAAACTTCATTACCTTTTCGAAATAATCGATTAAACGAGTTGTGATTTGAGGAGCGAGCACTAATATTATCAGTTCCAATCGTTTGTGCTTTTTCTAAAGGCCACGCCCACAACAGGGGAAATATCATGAATATTCATGTTGACTCCACCCACTTGAACAGTTTGTCACAGGAACTGAATAGGCTTAAAGGGATAGTTCACCCAAAAATGAAAATTATCCCATGATTTACTCACCCTCAAGTCATCCTAGGTGTATATGACATTTTTCTTTCAGACGAATACTTTATATTAAAGTTATATAAAAAAATGTCCTGGCTCTTCTAAGCTTTGTAATAGCAGTGAATGGCTGTTTCTGTTTTAAAGTCAATAAAAGATCATCTATCAATCATAAAAGTGGTCCACACGACTCCGGTGGGTTAAATAAAGGCCTTCTGAAGTGAAGCGATGCGTTTGTGTAAGAAAAATATAGAGGTTCATTCATTCCTTGTGTGACCCAAGTGTGCAGCACAAGTCTTGAAAAGTGAAGCCAAAGCATCTCGATCGCCCCCCGGTGGTTGGTTCCAGTATAGGCCATAAACCCCGCCCTCATGTAGTCTAATGAACGCGATGGACACTATAAACAATCAAATTACACTTCAAATAAATTTTTTCCAAAGATGCTTCTGTCATTTTAGGTAGTTTTCATCACGCTGATTTAAAGCGGGGCTCAGTAGTTTCGGGATTTCTTCGCTGTATTCTCGCTTTTTGCTCGCAGGTTTCTCTCTAGAGCTCCCCCCACAGCTTCGGAATAGATATTTGACAACACTGTTGTAAAAACTCGTTGGTGATTCTCAGACACCAGAGGCTAGTAGATCAACGACATCAAAGCAGATGGGACATTCTTTAAAACGTCTTCTTCATTCGGGTTCGAACAGCGTGAGGGAGCGCAATAATGACAGCATTTTAGCAGATTTCTTTTGGCCGTAAAGCAATTGTTTACATCGCGAGACCTGATATCACGCGATACTTCCTGACGCGGCGGCCGGCGGCCCGCCGGCTCAAAGTTGCAAGTGTGAATTTTCCGCTCACGGGCACCAGTGGGGTGCGAAACGACCACCATTCAACCCGAAATAAGTAATATAACCATTCCAATGACTCCGAAGCTGTTCAGTTAAGGTAAAAAAGTTACTTAGTTCACCTTTAAGTTTCGGTGTGAGACTGGAGCTTCAACTTTAATTTCTACATGTCCATAACTGTTTATTTCACACTGACACAATGAGTTGTTCTGAAGTAAACTGTACTAACGTTTCTGCGAGAGTGGGGGCGGGACCTTGATATCGTGACTCCACTTCACACTCACTACTGCGCAGACTCGGGTCCCGCCTTCACTAGGCTACTGTGCAGATTCAGGTCCCAAATCTGCAAGATGTCAGCGCCATAGGACTTTGGCGGCTTCCCTTTTCACCAATGGAGGAGAGTGAAGGGGCGTCGTCCATCTTTTATTTTAACATTCTATGGTGTGACCTGTAAAGGCACGTCCACAAACCTCTTGCGTTTCGTTTGGTCACACCACATAGGTGTCACTGTGGCCTCAAAGCTTCAGCACTGCCACTCTGAGCTCGACTGCTGATGTCAGAGGTAAAAAACGCCTAAAAAAAATGTAGAAATAAATAACCGTGGAAATAAATAAATGTAGACATAAATACATCATACTACTGGAGTCCTAAGCTGGGACTCATCTCTTCACTGGGACTTAGCACTTCCACACTGGCACCCAGTTTGCACATCTAAAATATTGCTTATATTAATGAGCATAATAAGCATTTTTAATGAACATAAAGGTCCATGTCTAATATAAATGTTCACGAAACTAAATGAAAATGTTTAGTGAAATAAGAAAATATTTAAGAGATCATTAATACAATTAAATTTAGTTACATACATAGCCATGTTCTCATATCCATTTTTTGTTCAAATGTCACAAGTTAGGCCTAATAATCTCAAGGTTTACTGGGGTTTACACGATTCTTGTGTGGTATTTGTGGTGTACGTGTACCTACTAAAATAAACGTGTGTCCCTTTCTTCTCACCTCTCATTCTGGTTCAGGGGACATTGACAATTACTCCGAGTCGCCCCCTGTCGTTTCAAACAGTAGTACATCGGCGAGCGTTCGTCCGTTTGGGGAGGTCCAGCGGGCGGAGTCCACGGACGGCTCTGATTATATGTATATGGGAGAGGGAAGTTGTAACGTTCTTCTGGCGTATTGACAGTCAGGAAAGAGCTTACATTTACATGTTTATGTTGCACAAAGAAAAAAGTAAGCATCGTGGTCTATATAAATATTATAAAGGTAGGCCTATTAAATATTGTATGTTGGCCTAATAATTCTACATTTTGAAAGTAGCCTAGGCAATTTTATCGTAATCGTAAACGCAGTCGGTTTCAAACGTGAAATGCTTTTTTTTTTCTGATCTGAAACTAGTCTTTAACTTCCAACTATTATTGAATCACAGTGATGAAACAGAATTAGTTTCAGTTTCGATTCTGGTGTTCAGTTTCGACTCCCCGCGTTGAGTCTGCTGCTACCTGATTTATGATCGGATAATATACATTATCTATATACATAATGTACATCCTACATCTTATCGTAAACTTAACCACTGGGGGGACTGAGGGAGGTTATTGGGGAGCATAGGCATGCCGCCTATTTCATAATGGAAAAGCTGCAAAACTGTAAAAAAGGGAACACTACAAGGTTCTGTACGTTGACATTAGTAAATTCATTAGGGATAAACTAACAATGAATATCTCTTCACGTTCACAGCAATGTTTCATGTTCTTGATTTATGTCCATTCCAGGACTTTTTTAAAAGGAGAAGGCAACTGTGCAGAGCGGCCAAGTTTATCAAGTTCAGGTAGGCCTATGTTCTTGAAATGTGGATTCCTAAAGATAAACTATAATGAACAATATGAAATTTATATAAACGTTTTTGAAAGACGTCTGTTATGCTCACCAAGGTTGCATTTATGTGATATAAAATACAGTAAAAACTGTAATATTGTGAAATATTATTACAATAATACACACACACATATACTGTATATTGTGTTGTCTTAAAGATTCAAAATAGATTTGGGGAAGTCATGGCTGCCATCGCTTCTGATTTATCAAAAGAGAAGAGAAAGGAGCTCTGTGACTTGCTGGGGAATGTTGAACTGACTCTTCTCTACAAAGCTTCTGTTCATGGATATAATGCTTCTGCCTTCCATCAACGATGTGACCACCAGGGTCCAACTGTACTTGTAGCTTATAACAGATTAGGCTACATCTTTGGTGGATACACTAGTGTAGATTATACTCAAAGTGGACAGGAAATTAGAGATTTGAAAGCTTTCCTGTTCAGTGGTCAAGGTGGAGCTCCTCTCTGCATCATAGTTAACCGTGTACAGTATGCACGTCTTGATGATGCTGGAGCACCCAACTTTGGCCAACAGTTGTACTTTTGTTACAACGACCAACCAGTTGTATATCACAAGTCAAAGACTGTGAATAATTTTATCGTTCATCGCTTCAATACTCTAAAGTTATATGGGGATGACACTGAGCTGACTGAATGTGAGGTGTACAAAGTCAATCAGAGTAAGTACATTTCCATCAGCAATTCACTTATTTAACTGCTGTTGTTAACATTAAACCAACATAAGCTCTATAATAATCTTTGTTCAAAATTTTCCAGCCCTTCAAGTCAGTTTCAAAGAGGAGCCATGGAGGAATATTCTTTGGACACCTAAGTATGTTTCCACTCCATGTTTCCAGAGTTATTTCATTGTTGCTGATTTCCTACAGCAATTTTCAATAATAATATTGTGATCTATGTTGTAGACGAAGAGAAGAACTTATGGATTTGATCAGGAATTATAAACCCCTGATGCCGTCTGTGAGTCGGGCCAGAATCCTAATGATCGGTCCTGTCGGTGCTGGAAAATCCAGTTTCTTCAACTCCATCAACTCCGTCTTCATGGGTCACGTGACCAACAAAGCCATGTCAGGATCTGCAGGCACTAGTCTCACCACACAGGTACAGATTCAACAGGATTCATAGTGTTTCCTACAGAAGTCTCTCTTCAGGTTGAGGAACAGCTCTTGATGACTTCACATCTTGATGTGTTTCTCTTCTTGGTTGGTAGTTTCGCACATACCCAGTGAAAGACGGTCGTGAGAGAAAGCCATTGCCATTTGTGTTGTGTGACACCATGGGACTCGAGGAGCAATCAGGTGGGTTGCACTTTATTTTACAGTACATGTACTGTAACATTGTGCTTACCTAAGAAATAACTGGTTAATATAAGGTAACTACAAGGGTAAGGTTAGGTTCAGGTTTAGTATCTAGTTATTACCCAGTTACTGTAATTACTATAATAAGTACATCATATGCTACCATCAGGTGCAGGACTGGATATTGCTGACATCAGCAGCATTCTTCAAGGTCACGTACCAGACCGCTATAAAGTAAGTGCATAAAGTGCATACTTATCTCCAGAATGAAGTTGAAGAAGGAATTGAAAATTCAGATTAAAGGTGTTCTTCAATATGCTTCCTGTTAAATCCTCTTGATTCAGTTCAACCCCAAAGTACCATTTCAACCGGATGAGCAAAAGGCCTCCAGACCTGCATCTCTACAGGAGAAGATCCACTGTGTGGTGTATGTGATCGACGCCACCAAAATCTCCCTCATGTCTGACGAACTTGAGGAAAAACTCAGTTCTGTACGTAGTAAAGTGAACTCAGTGGGTAAGCGAACTAACAACATGTTTAGACCATTTTGCATAAATCGACTCAAAATGTTCCATGACCGGCTGAACGTTTATTTAAACAATTTCAGCGATTCCTCAAATGGTCCTGATGACGAAAGTAGATGAAACGTGTCCCCATGTGCAGAAGGACCTTGAAAATATTTATGCCAGTTCCTACATCAAGATGAAGGTGAGACATGGTCACATGGTCACATGAGCTGTTCCCACAGGACTCAGAGTGACTGAGATGTTGTTTTGTCTCTGCAGGTGCAGGAGGTGAGCTCTCGGTTAGGTGTGCCGGTGTCTTGTGTGTTACCGGTGAAGAACTACAGTCAGGAGCTGGAGCTTGAGCTTAAATGTGACATCCTGCTTCTCAGCGCTATACAGCAGATGCTTCGCTTTGCAGACGACTATTTTGATGATATTGATACCATTTAGGCCATATAAAGTGCTGCATAGATAGGGGTTTAAACCTCTTGATCAGCACAAGGATTCATCTTAAATCAGATGATTATTCTCTTCTGTTTGTCCATTTTAGATCCTTCATAATCATACATAATATCCATTTAAGAAAATGATGGGAAACGCAAAGTTCATATATCACTTAAGCTGCACATTTCATGATGATTTTGTTAATGTATATATTTGACATTGTTGCTTTAGTAGATAGGTTTATAGAATAATAATAGAATGATATGTTAGGACTTGAGTTCAAGATACATTATTTTACAGTTTTTCTCAATTGTTTACACACAAATACTAGTACTTGAGACACAATGACCACAACGTGTAACTCATTCACCAACCCCCTGAACCAATTCTGCTAAACTACAAGCACAATTCCTGCTTTACACTCAAATTGCAGTTCTAAAACACACTTTTTTCAAAACACTTCACACAATTCTCTACTTTTGGCACTATTTTCATGTAGAAAATCTCTTGTTTTCACAAGGAACACACTGCCATTCAAATATGCACACTGACTCATCACATGGGCAAACACCCATCACACAGTTTTACAATTAGCAATCAGAGCTTTAGCAATAAAAGGGCAACAGGTGAGCTCTTCAATAGATGCCAACATTGGAATTATTTTTTTTACTGTAACTGTATACAATCAATTATTCTGTTGTTTTGTATGTAGACCACTGTATGTACAACTTTGTGTTGGTTGGGATGTACACTGTGTACATTGTTTTTGTGGGAAAAATAAAATATATTTGTTACTGCTTATTTGTGTGTTTTGGATATAAAAACAATATACTCAAATATTTTACAACACACTTATGTATGTACTGTCTGTAGTAAGTGTAACACTGAAAAAAAAAAAAAAGGCCTAAGTCATGATACAGTTTTTTTCAATCGCTAACAAGCGCTTACCCATACTTCAGATACTTTTTCTAAACTCTTAACACAGACTCACACCTACAAAACACAACTGGCCAAATGGATAATTTTCTTCTCAAAAACAAATTTTGTTAAAGGGATAGTTAACCCAAAAATGAAAATGCTGTCATCATTTACTCACCCTCATGTTGTTCCAAACCTGTATGATTTCCTTTCTTCTGCTGAACACAAAAGAAGATATTTTAAAGAAGGTTGGTAATTAAACAGTTGCTGGTCCCCATTGACTTCCATAGTATTTTTTTTTCCTACTATGGAAGTCAGTCGGGTCCATCAGTCGTTTGGTTACCGACTTTCTTCAAAATATCTTCTTTTGTGTTCAGCAGAAGAAAGAAAGTCATACAGGTTTGGAACAACATGAGGGTGAGTAAATGATGACAGCATTTTCATTTTTGGGTGAACTACCCCTTTAAATAAATATTAACTCTTCATTTCAAAATAGAACACATCTTTCTCTGCACACACTAACTTTACCAAAACACTGGAAATCTGACTCAAAATGAAATTATTCTGTCAAAGAATAACACTTGTTTTCACTTCACAAGGTACATGCAGTCAATCAAAGTACACCAGGGGCCTGTTTCAGAAAGGAGGTTAAGTGAAAACTCTGAGTATGTTAACCCTGAAATGAGGGAAAATCTGCGTACACACGAAACCACTGAAACCGACTGAAAACGGTGTAGTATATATGCCAGACCAGTATGGGGCGCTGTAATTCTGCCACAGAGATACACTATACACGGAGAAGAAGACTTTGAGCATGCGCATAACCTTGCGCGCTGTATACGAACCAAGAAGAAGACAAAGATTATCGCTTTTTGCTCACCACAGTTGCAGAGAAGCAATAGATTTTGCTGTAATAAAGCTAGTAGGCTTAGTAGCTTCTGCAGCACGAATACAATCATATAAGTCCGCCATTATTGTTATTGCTGTTACTCGTGATACAGACGACACGTGATGTGATGACATCATCGTTTCACAAAATATACGGATTGGCTGTACACACGAAACCGCGAGGGTGTCGTTTTCAGATTTATCCACTTTGGGACCCGGTTTCAAAAAATAGCGGTTTCAGTCTCCCAAAACGCCGGATCCGTGTGGACGAAACACCAATACGATAAAAAATTTATACGTATACAGCGAAACGCGTCTCCGTCAGAGTCAGTTACCATGGTAACTTACTCTGTGAACCTAACCTGGTCCGGAGCAGGTTTTCTTCGGTAAACCCAGAGTTTCTATCGGTCTCCTCCCCTTTTTTAAAGGGGAAGCGGTGTTTAAACACCTCATTCATTCTTTCAGTACATTTTTATTAATAAAATTAATCTTTTATTAATAAATAAAATATTGCTATTTTTACTGCAGTTTTTTTCTATTTTTTTTTTTATATATAAGATGAAGTCTATATAGGCTAACTCCTTAACTGGCAACTGAAAACACAGTAGTAGATTAGAGTTACATAATGCAGTTCTAAACAAATTCTACAGAATTAAACTGTGGCATTTACTGGAAATCACTGAACTGTTCATCTGTGCAACAGAAGTTGATGGACCGTCCTCCAGCTGTTCTTCCACACTCTGGGGGCGGGGGGAGAGATAAGAATACCCGTTTATACTTAGATTTAAACTTAGATTATCCACATAAATATTTGAAAAAATCTGAATGTGTAGCTTGTTTGATGTGTAGACACATAATATTAACATTACCTCTGTAGGCCTCTACAGATAGGCCTCTCTGTGGCAGCAGAAACTATTTATCCTCATCGTCCTGTGAAGATGAGCATTTGGTCGAGTGCACTTTATAACACTATTTGTCATCATTTCTGGTACTTACAACTGCCGGGGGTTCTGTTGGGACAGGAGGCTCCAAAAGACAGATATTACCATCAGAATATGTTGGGACCAACAAAAAACCCAACCTCAAAGTAAAATAAATGGAAATATCAAAAATAGCCTATCTAAAAAATAACACATATGTAAACCTCTTACATTTTATGAAGGCCCTTGGCTCTTCGGGAGTGACTGGCTCTGAAGTCTGTCCAGGAATTCCCTCAGCCAAAAATGCTGCTGCACTGCTAGACACTGGATGCTATTTAGTTATTTAATATGTCAAATGTTTGTGAAGTCAGGTAGCCTTCACCCATGATATGCTCAAGCCTTACCTGATTGAATTATGTTTTTATATTTAATTTTCAGCTGCTGCCATGTTCTTTTAATGCCTGCAGGATTGCGCCACATGAAAATTAAAATTAGGTTGAATAACATACTGTTCTTCCAGTTTCACCTCAGATATTATAACAGTTGGGCAAGCTACTCTAAAATAGTTATTAATGTTATTTTCAACAATGTAATTAGATTAATGTAATAATTACTATCTTTAGAAAGTATTGGTCTACTTATTACTAATTACTAAATCCCATATCAACCTCAACCACTTGAACAATACAAGGAGAGACAAGAAACTGCACTTTTAATGCTTTCAAATAAACAATATACAATTGCATGAACTATTCTTGAATTGACCAAAGTGTGTAGAGGGAGAAGGTTACATAAAAAATATACCTTTTAAAAATGTATGTTAAATCCACTATTGTTTTATACAGAATTGTTCTATAGTCTATGCAGTAGCCTATTTAATGTAATTACATCAGATTTTATTTTAAATTACAGAAGAATTAAGAGTTATCCCTTTAATTAAATCACAATATTTAGATTACTTCGTAATTAATTACACCCAACACTGTATAACAGTAATTCCTCTTTTTGTCTGGCGCTGTTGCCATGGTGACTCATAATATCTGCGCTCCATTGATAATGGCTTTTTATAGTTGTGGTGCACGCGCTTAACTCAGAGTCAGTTAACTCAGAGTTGATTGAACTAACTAATTTCAGCTGTTCTGTAACCGAAAACTCAGAGTTTCCCATCTCAGGGTAAGTCAACTCAGAGTTCAAGTTTTAACTCAGAGTTGGTTAAACCTCCTTATTGAAACAGGCCCCAGGTTTCAAAACACTGGCTATTATTGACATTACAAAAACTGCATAGACTTTCATGTTTCAGTTTTACAGATATTTGCATGCAAAACATGCAATCCACCGGTTTTACACTAAATTTCTTGGTTGGGAACTGTATGTCCACATGTACAGTAATGTTCACATTCAAAAGCATTCCAGTAAAAAGCAAATCAATTTTTTTTTTTTTACTGTTTACTACAGGAGGTACAGTAGAAACACGGTATGATAGAACATAAAAAGTTTTACAGTATTGCTTACAGTGGACAAAATATCCATTAAACACACAAGAGCATTCTGAACCAAAAAAACAACAGCAAAAAGCCCAGATTAAAAGGGGAGGGGGGGAGGGGACTAAAAAAAAGCACAAAATTACTGTATCTATTCTCTGCCATCTTCAGGGTTAGAAGATGTTTTCATCAACATCACATCTGATATTATCCAAGGAGATGCACCTGGGATAAAACCGCTTGGTATGTCAGATCCACCCTTGGCAATCATGAACTGTGATGTCCCTGCAGCCAGCATCCATGGCTTCAAGGAGAGACATCTGGTCATGTGGCTGATGGTCATAAACCTTCCACCTCCATGCAGAAAAGAACTCCTCTATGGGGTTGAGGAAAGGTGAATAGGGTGGAAGGAAGAGACTTACCAGTCTTGGGTGGACTTCAAACCATGTTGTTATTGCTTGCGAATGATGGAAAGCCACATTGTCCCAGGTAATTACAAAGGTCCTCATGTTTTCACCCTCCTGATCCTGCTCTGGAACCAGGCGCTGGTGGAGATCATTGAGAAAGGCAAGGAGGCGCTCTGAATTATAGGGTCCAACCTGACATCTGTGAAGGAGTAATCCTGCATATGCAATTGCTGCACACATGGTAATGTTTGCCCCTGTCCTGGCACATCAACTGTGTCCCTTTTTCCAATACATTTCGTCCACGTCGACGCCTTTTGGCCAGATTGAATCCTGCTCATCTATGTATATGAATTCATGAATTCATTCATTCACTCCAATTCCATAACTCTCTGAAACAAAGTTTATGTAAATCATGTCATTACTGTATACCATACTGTACTGTAACCTATTACTGTGTAGGTTACCTACTTGCAAAGTGCAAAGCTTATAGAACTGGACATTGAATTGAATATACACTATACCTGGACATATTGTCGTCGTAGCTCCTTGACTATATCACTGTTCCTCTCAAAGGGAACAGTGTAGAGCTGCTTCATCCGCACTCTGTCTGGACAATGTCAGCGTAATGGTTGTGAGGCTGACACTATCGATATTGTCAAATATCTCATGGTCCTCCACAATTCTAGTTTGAATTTCATGCAGTTTTATTGCATTATTTGCAACAACCATTTCTACAATGGCAAGCTCTTGATCATTATTGAGGAGCTTTCCTCTTAACCCAGAGGGTGGAAGACGTTGCATTCTTTAGAGGGACAAAACATTCAACATTTGCATTACTGTATGACCTTATTGACATGTCAAGTGAGAATAGAAACAATCCATGTAAAATGCAATACTTACCTGTTGGTTTGTTGAAAGATGCGTATAATGGAGGCAACCGTTGACCGCCTCAAATTGGGCTGCACTCTTTCACCAGCCTCTGAAAGACCGTGGTTGATTACATGGTCAATGATAGTGGCACGAATTTCATCACTGACTATTGTTCTTGCAGCCCTTGGAATGCCACAACCACGCATTCTTACACCTCTACCTTGCCCTCTCCTTGGGCTTGCTCTTCTCCCTTGCCCTGCACCTCTCACTGCTCTTGCTCTTGCTCTTGCTCTTGCTCTTGCTCTTGCTCTTGCTCTTGCTCTTGCTCTTGCTCTTGCTCTTGCTGACATTACAGTGTTTGTCTTTTTCTGTTTCTGTTTCCAAAAACATCAGCCACTGAGTCTAAGCCAGACTGCAATCAGCTGTGGTTGGCCCAATTTACCCAACATAAATCAGCTGTGTGTCAATTATTCAATTGTTTGTTTATTATCAGCTGAGATATATTGTTTTTGAACTGATATAATTGCAGAGGCAGAGGTTTTTATAGACCTTATGTAGCCCCGCCCCTTTTCAGCGCTGCGCTCGTTGTCTTTTGACTTCCGGTCTGTATTTTCGCAGCGATTTTGCGTGTTTATTAATGAACGGCTCGTTTTAAAATCTTCCCGGTCGATTTACATTTGTTAAGTCATCTGCTTTAAACATTACAGTCCTCATGATAACTTTCGTTAACTTTACATTAAGTAAATCCACTTAAAAAGCTAATTACTCCTGGACATAAATGCCATATAAATATAGGGTAGAGTGGGGGAAAACGCCCCCCTGGGGTAAAACGCCCCCCACCTGTTTTTCCCAAAATAATCACTAAAAGTAGTCAAGATACATTTTTACTGTTGCTATGCACTACGTTGATAACAGGGATATACAAATCTCTACGGAGAAGCTGACACCAGCGACACATTTGAAGAGAAGAGGATTACATGGTAAATGCTATAATTTTCAGATATTAGTAAATAAGTGTTTAAGAGAATATTGTTCTGCAGGATATCGCAGTGATGTATGATAAATGAATAGTGAAGTCTGTAGTTTGAGATCATATATTATTTATAAGGAATATAATTATATTTTAAAAATTAAACATTTTTTAAAAAACTCATAGCTTGTGGGGTAAAATGCCCCCTACGCTGAGGGGTAAAACGCCCCCCCTGGGGGCATAGTTTCTCTATCATAATTACTATAATAAAATATTTCTGTCTATCAAATCCTTTGTTTTACACTTAATGCAGTATAACTAGGTGGTAAAATCTAAATATTTGAACAAAACATGAAAAAATTACCTCAAGTGAGCATTAACTAGCTAGCTTGCTAGCACAGTTAGCTCACTGATGGAAGGTAGTTAAATTTGGCTATTGGGTTAATGCTCCATCTTTCATTTCAAATTCTTAAATTTGATCAATACATTCAATTAGAATAATAAGACACTATAGGGCTGTTACCACTCAAATTGAATCATTTACACTGAAAAATTACAACTGTATTAAATGAGATTATGAGATTGTTTTAAATATTTTTTGAATAAGAAATGTTGAAAAGAATGATACTTTGAAACTAAACCGCCAGTAGGTGGCGGCAGGCGACCTCTCCTAATGAATGAGTCATTGAGTGATTTATTCAAACTCTTTCCACAATCCGCGCATCACTATCGGCAAACTATACGGTTTGATAGTGGATACAGGCTGGGAACCCGCAACAGAACTGTCGCAGTGGGTATCTGAGCATGTGACAGTGACTGTTTTGTCGAGAGCCAGAGGCGGCACAAAATTTGACCGATGGCAAACAATACAACTGTCGAAATCCGTTCCCCTACCTTATGATGATAGATATTAAAGTGGTGGCTTAAAAGATGCTTCTTCTATTCTGTGTGTGGATGCAGCTTAACCAGTGCTGCATCCCCAATATGAGAGATGTTGAGGTAATGGCTTAAAAGATGCTTATCTATTCTGTGTGTGTATGGAGCTAAACCGGCAGCAAATTGAAAAATCTTTTTTTGCTGTCTTTGCTTTTTAATATGATAGGACATTATGGGATCCAGAAAAGTCCACGAGCCTGGACTTGAACTCGGTTCTCCAAAAAACTAAAAGCACTGAATATCAGTGTTTACAGACCACTAGGCTATCAATTACACTTAATTTGGTTCAATTTGTTAAATATTAGAACCTCGTTTTGTAAGAACCATGGGGGGAACAGAACCCGACGGCAAACAAACCAGCTGTCGAAATCCGTTCCCCCACCCCCAATATGAGAGATGTTAAAAGATGCTTATTCTATTCTGTGTGTGTATGGAGCTAAACCGGCACCAATTTAAAGAATAATTTTTTGCTGTCTTTGCTTTTTAATATGATAGGACAGTATGGGATCCAGAAAAGTCCACGAGCCTGGACTTGAACTCTGTTCTCCAAAAAACTAAAAGCACTGAATGTCAGCGTTTGCAGACCACTAGGCTATCAACAACACTTAATCTGATTCAATTTGTTAAATATTAGAACCTCGTTTTGTAAGAACCGTGGGGGGAACTGAATCTGACGGCAAACAAACCAGCTGTCGAAATCCGTTCCCCCACTCCCAATATGAGAGATGTTTAAATAGTGACTTAAAAGATGCTTATTCTATTCTGTGTGTGGATGGAGCTAAACCGGCAGCAAATTGAAAAATCTTTTTTTGCTGTCTTTGCTTTTTAATATGATAGGACATTATGGGATCCAGAAAAGTCCACGAGCCTGGACTTGAACTCGGTTCTCCAAAAAACTAAAAGCAATAAATGTCCATTGACCATTAGGCTATCAACAGAACTTTAAAAATCTTAGTTTGTTAAATATTAGAACCTCGTTTTGTAAGAACCATGAGGGGAACAGAATCCGACAGCAAACAATCCAGCTGTCGAAATGTCGAAGATGTTGAGGTTGTAGCTTAAAAGATGCTTAATCTATTCTTTGTGCGGATGGATCTTAACCGGCACCAATTTAAAGAATAATTTTTTGCTGTCTTTGCTTTTTAATATGATAGAACATTATGGGGTCCAGAAAAGTTCATGAGCCTGGACTTGAACTCGGTTCTCCAAAAAACTAAAAGTCAGTGTACTGATCACTAGGCTATCAACAGCACTTAAAGTCCCTCAGTTTGTTAAATATTAGAACCTCGTTTTGTAAGAATCATGGGGGGAACAGACTCCGATTGCAAACAATCCAGCTGTCGAAATCCGTTCCCCCGGTTCCCCCGGTTCCCCCGGTTCCCCCGGTTCCCCCGGTATGAGAGATGTTGAGGTAGTAGCTTAAAAGATGCTTATTCTATTCTTTGTGCGGATGGAGCTTAACCGGCACCAATATAAGAATAATTTTTTTCTGTCTTTGCTTTTTAATACGATAGGACAGTATGGCATCCAGAAATTACTATGAGCCTGGACTTGAACTCGAGTTGCCAAAAAAAACGAAATCACTAGATGTCAGTGTACTGACCACTAGGCTATCAACAACACTTAAAGGCTGTCAGTTTGTTAAATATTAGAACCTCGTTTTGTAAGAACCATGGGGGGAACAGAATCCGACGGCAAACAATCCTGCTGTCGAAATCTGTTTTTGCTGTCTTTGCTTTTTAATATGATAGGACATTATGGGATCCAGAAAAGTCCACGAGCCTGGACTTGAACTCGGTTCTCCAAAAAACTAAAAGCAATAAATGTCAGTGTACTGACCATTAGGCTATCAACAGAACTTTAAAAATCTTAGTTTGTTAAATATTAGAACCTCGTTTTGTAAGAACCATGAGGGGAACAGAATCCGACAGCAAACAATCCAGCTGTCGAAATCCGTTCCCCCACCCCCACTATGAGAGATGTTGAGGTTGTAGCTTAAAAGATGCTTAATCTATTCTTTGTGCGGATGGATCTTAACCGGCACCAATTTAAAGAATAATTTTTTGCTGTCTTTGCTTTTTAATATGATAGAACATTATGGGGTCCAGAAAAGTTCATGAGCCTGGACTTGAACTCGGTTCTCCAAAAAACTAAAAGTCAGTAGTGTACTGATCACTAGGCTATCAACAGCACTTAAAGTCCCTCAGTTTGTTAAATATTAGAACCTCGTTTTGTAAGAATCATGGGGGGAACAGAATCCGATGGCAAACAAACCAGCTGTCGAAATCCGTTCCCCCACCCCCAATATGAGAGATGTTGAGGTAGCCTAGTAGCTTAAAAGATGCTTATTCTATTCTTTGTGTGGATAGAGCTTAACTGGCACCAATTTAAAGAATATTTTTTTGCTGTCTTTGCCTTTTAATATGATAGGACAGTATGGGATCCAGAAAAGTCCACGAGCCTTGACTTGAACTCGGTTCTCCAAAAAACTAAAAGCACTAAATGTCAGTGTACTGACCATTAGGCTATCAACAACACTTAAAAGCCCTCAGTTTGTTAAATATTAGAACCTCGTTTTGTAAGAACCATGGGGGGAACAGAATCCGACGGCAAACAAACCAGCTGTCGAAATCCGTTCCCCCACCCCCACTATGAGAGATGTTGAGGTAGTGGCTTAAAATATGCTTATTCTATTCTGTGTGTGGATGGAGCTTAAACAGCATAAATTTGATAAATATTAGAACCTCAGTGTGTCAGAAATATGGGGGGAACAGAAACCGACGGCAAAAAAAAAGCTCTCGGAATCCGTTCCCCCACTCCCATTATGAGAGGTGTTGATGTAAGGGCTTAAAAAACTGCTGATTTTATTTTTGTGTGTGGATGGAGCTTAACTTGTATCAGTTTAAAGAATATATTTTTTTGCCTTTTATCATGATAGGACAGTATAGTATCAAGAAAGTTTGACGAACCGGGACTTGAACTGAAAAACAATGAGTATCAGTGCAGAGTGTACTGACCACTAGGCTATTGGGTTTAGCAATTAACTGCAATGTGATAAATATTATAACCTCATTGTGTAAGAAGCATAGGGGGAACAGAATCCGACAGCAAATAGTTCAGCTGTCGAAATCCGTTCCCCCATCCCAGTGATGGGAGATGTAGATGTATCGGCTTAAAATATGCTTATTCTATTCTGTGTGTGGATGGAGCTTAAACAGCATCAATTTGATAAATATTACAACCTCAGTGTGTCAGAAACATGGGGGGAACAGAATCCGACGGCAAACAAACCAGCTGTCGAAATCCGTTCCCCCATCCCCAATATGAGAGATGTTGAGGTAGTGGTTTTAAAGATGCTTATTCTATTCTTTGTGTGGATAGAGCTTAACCGGCACCAATTTAAAGAATATTTTTTTTGCTGTCTTTGCTTATTAATATGATAGGACAGTATAGGCTATGGGATCCAGAAATGACCACAAGCCTGGACTTGAACTCGGAGTTGCCAAAAAAACAAAATCACTAGATGTCAGTGTACAGGTTATGCAGTTTAAGCTCAGTCTGCTCTTATGAGGAGGATACTCGACAAAACGGACATTTTGGCATAATTGCGTGTGTTAGTGTTCGGTCAACTTCAAGCCGAAAACTCAATGCTGGCGCTCATTTTGTCTTTGCTTGAATGGTTTAAAAGCATTTGCAAGCGCATCATATAATGTAACACCAGCCAAAGGATGACAGAAGAAACGGATATTTACCACGGAGTCTTCTCTTCCCATTTCTACCAGTGACGCTTTATTCAACTTCCCGCGTCGATCTGCGCACGTCAACAGCGCTAATTAGTTGTAGGTTGCCAGGTTGAGCTCACAAATGGTTTGAAATCTGTATGATGTGTTGATTGCGCGAGTAGGATGGGTTTCATACAATATCTGGCAACTGGGTAACCTTGGAATAATATATTGATGTGATTGATTATTCATATAACGACGTTTGGGCATACAAATTACGGGAGTTTCACGGGAGAAATGACAAAACGAGAGGGCGACGGGAGATGGGTGTGAAATACGGGAGATGGGTGTGAAAATTTCCCGGGGAAAACGTGAGTGTTGACAGGTATGATCACAAGCAGATTGATCAGTTTTTTGTTTGGTTCATTCACGTTTATATAGGCTACTATCTATGGGTTCATTACGTTGCATTCGGAGATCGACTACTTTTGACTGACAAAATTCCAGACACCGGAAACACCAACTGATAAGTTAGTGAGTCGTACAAAACCTTTCTTTTTAGTAAACTTTGTGTACACAAATGTAGTCAATGCTCAAGTTCATGTGTAGAGCCCCTGGTGATACTTCGAGTAGGCTACAGTTGTATGTTTTGTCAAGCCTTCTTAGAGTTTTAAAAATTGTGATTTTGATGCTATCATAGAAGTGCCCCAATCACTCCCATTCAAAAGGCAATTTGACCGAAAACGAAAATACAGTCAATCTTAAAAGTGGTGTTTCCATTATAAATATGCTTTTACACGAAAGTTTGACTCGGGTAGATTAACAAAAAGAGCCTAGGTTCAATTTTGGCGACAGTTATCAGAGTTGTTTTCTATGTATTCAATTTAGATATGTAAAAGTCGGCCATGTCTGTAATTTTTTAAGTAAAAATTCCCCTGCAAATGACCCATTTCGTCGAACACCGAGGTCCTGTGATAATATTACTGCTAGTCCCGTGTGAATCGGCATCTGTGATTTGGCGGGGTCGTATTTAAGGTTTTAGTTTCCTGTGCGCTTTTTTTATCCATCTTTTGCGAAGAATGGAGGTTTTTGATAGTATTTTGGGTGCTGGGTCATATCGCTATAGGCCTAAACCATACAACTATACAATTTGCAGAAAGAGAAAGCTGAAAACCATCAGAAGAGCAATAACAAAAAGAATGATTAGATGGAGATGAATGACTAAGAGCATGCGGTGGGACATTCTTCTGTTTATGATATATCATACAGCTAGAGCTATAACAACAAGACATTTCCAAGCAATAGCCTATTGACATCATATCCGGGAGATAAGTAAGTAAATTAGAGTAAAATCACAGGCTTCGCTTATATCCCGTGCGAATGCGCCACACGAAATTCAGATCTGGGTGGGTAATTTCTAAATCCATGCAGTGCGAATAGGGCTTTTGCTTTAAACAGAAACACAGGCTTTGGCATATTATGTAAGGTTGAATCAGAGCTGAGGTGCAGATGGAGCTGGTCCTGGGACTCCTGGCGATGAGGGGAGTCCAGCACAGGTTCTCGCTGTCACAGTATTTAAAAAAAAAAAAAAATTGTTTATTTGCTTGAAGTAAATGTTGTCTTTTCTCTTATTTTCATGTCAGAGTGCATCTGAATGCTTTGTTTACATCATGTTAAAATCACAAAAAAAAATTCTTATTGGGGAGGGTGCCCCCAGAATCCTCAACCCCCCCCACCCATTTAAGACAAAAATGTAGCACAGATTGTTTACATAGACTAGTTGACTCATTATTGTTGACTCAAATATCATTAATATTTGCTAAAGTAAACAAAAGAGTCAAAATGCCTCCAAGATGGGTGAAAATCTGCTACCCACCTTAATTTGAACGTAAAAAACGGGTGTCAATTAAATGTGCAAGGCATCTGGTGTCATCCTCTTCCAGTTATTTAAGCTGTACGATAACAGCCCGTTATGTTGCTATTCATTGTAAACTCTGTTTCAAGATTATAACATGAAAAGGTCAATAAAAAGTTTCAAACAACAACAAAAATATTATCACTTATATCACGATTCACGCCTTGAACAGTGTGTGGGCATCCGAGGAACTGTCATTATCTGGTTTAAATCTTTTTTTAGAAACAGAAACTTTTCAGTAGGCATTGGAGCCTCTGTTTCATCTGCTACTCTTACCTGTGGTGTTCCCCAAGGCTCCATTTTGGGTCCAACTTTGTTTTCTCTATACATGCATTCATTGGGCTCTATTCTTAGAAAGCATGAATTTTTATGCAGATGACAATCAAATGAACCTGCCTTTAAAGCATGCAAGAAAGGTTTAGAAACCTTGCTTGCATGTTTAGCCAACTGGATGTCCTTAAACTTTTTATATTTAAATGCGAGTAATACAGAAGCACTTGTTTCCAGGCCCTCCAGCCCTTCCAGGCTGTGGGTAAAGAAAAAAATATATATTTTAACTCTATAAATTTGAATTCCTACATCAAACCGTCTGTGAAAAATCTGAAAGTTATTTTTGATTCCTCCCTGAAGTTTGACCTACACAATCCAGTAGTTAAATCAAGCTCTCTTTTTTTTTTTTTTTTTACTTCTGTCCAGAGTAAAGTCCTTCATATCCTTGATCTTGAAAGCATGTACAGTGTGTGCATAATTTTTAGGCATGTTGATTTTCTGATCATATTTTATTCCCAGGCACATTTTGCCAATTCCAAACCATATTAATCTAATAACTACTATTAATTTTGTATTTAATCATTTATAAGTGATATATAATTGTTCATGAAGGCTGGAAATGAAAAACGCCTTTAATTCAGGTGTGCAGAATTATTAGGCACGTTTTCTTTTACAGATAAAATAAGCTAAAAAAGAGATTTAACTAAGATTTTACCAATAATACAATTATTGGTAAAATGTGCCTGGAAAAAAATGTCTAATAATTCTGCATGCACTGTACATGCTTTCTTCCTATTTCGTTTGGATTATTGTGATTCCTCCTTATATGTTGGAATCTCCCAATGTCCCAGCTTCAAATAGTTCAAAATGCTGCAGCCAGATTTTTAACTGGGCTTCATAAATGAGAACGTTTCACTCCAATTTTAATGACTCTTAATTGGTTGCCAGTGCATTGTAGAGTTGAATTTAAAATATTGCTGTTTTTTTTAATCTCTAAATAGTTTGGCACCTTCTTTTTTGTCCGAACCTTTAAACTTGAATACTTCAGTCAGATGCTTGCTGTCCAAAAACAATAATACTCTGTCCCATCCAAGATCAAGTTTGAAGTCGAGAGGTGACCATGTGTTTCAGTTGCTGGACCTAGTCTTCCTTTACCTCTGAGATCCCTATCCTCCGTACTCGAGTTTAAACCTAAGTTAAAGTCTTATCTTTTTACCCAGGCATTTAACTCATCATAAACTAGGCCTATAGAGGGCTGTGTCGCTTGATGTTCCCCGTTCGCCTGTGGATGTAAGATGGCCTACTACAAAAAGGTATATATAAATATTTCTTCAGAGAGAAAGGGGACTAAAAAAGGTAGGATACATAGCCTAGTTGCTATGAATGTTATAAAAGCAATAAATAAAGTGAACAAATACTCAATATTTATATACAATATAAAAGACTGTATTTTATATGATCATATTTTGCTTAGGTTTCAGTATTTGATTCTAGCTAATCAGTTTTGGTTAGTTCATATAGGGCTTTCACAACACAAATCATCTGACTGCTTGTGTCTATGTGTTCCTATTACAAAGAACTCAAATCATATATCCTTTTTCTTTTTAGATGGATACGTTGCAGTTAAGTTTCGAAGCGCCCTTTACTCGCAGCGCTCCACTCACTTCTAGTTTACCAGAAGAGCAAAGAAAGCAGCTCTGTGGTTTGCTGGGGAATGTTGAACTGACTCTTCTCTACAAAGCTTCTGTTCATGGATATAATGCTTCTGCCTTCCATCTGCGATGTGACCGTCAGGGTCCAACTTTACTTGTAGCCTATAACAGTTTAGGCTACATCTTTGGTGGATACACTAGTGTAGATTATGCTCAAAGTGGACTGGGAGTTACAGATGAGAAAGCTTTCCTGTTCAGTGTTCAAGGTGGAGGAGCTCCTCTGTGCATCAAAGTTAACAGTGGACAGTATGCACGTCTTGATGATGCTAAAGGGCCCAGCTTTGGCCAACAGTTGTACTTTTGCTACAAAGACCAACCAGTTGTGTATCATCAAGGAGGGGGTGTATTTAATCCAGTGAGGGTTAATGCATTCGATTGTAGTCCTGCCACACTGTATGGGAATGACACTCAACTAATTGAATGTGAAGTGTACAAAGTGGATCAGAGTAAGTCAACTATCAGAAAAAATATAGTTATGTACAGTAAAATAATGTTATAAAATCCAGTGTCTTTCAATAATTACTAATTTAATATAAATTGTTTACTTTACTCCAACAGGAAGAACTCTGTCAGAGCCTCAGGTCAGTGTCAAGGAGAAACCATGGAGGAATGTTCTGTGGACAGCTGAGTATGTTTTTCTGTTGCTGAGATCATTCATTAATAAAATAAAATGTCATTTTGATTAAATAAAATGTGTGATTTGCTTTGTAGACAAAGAGACAAACTCATGGAATCGATCAGGAATTATAAACCCCTGATGCCATCTATGAGTCGGGTCAGAATCCTAATGATCGGTCCTGTCGGTGCTGGAAAATCCAGTTTCTTCAACTCCATCAACTCCGTCTTCATGGGCCGCATGACCAGCAAAGCCATGTCAGGATCTGCAGGCACTAGTCTCACCACACAGGTACAGATTCAACAGGATTCATAGTGTTTCCTACAGAAGTCTCTCTTCTGGTCGAGGAACAGCTCTTGATGACTTCAGGTCTTGATGTGTTTCTCTTCTTGGTTGGTAGTTTCGCACATACCCAGTGAAAGACGGTCGTGAAGGAAAACCATTGCCATTTGTGTTGTGTGACACCATGGGACTCGAGGAGCAATCAGGTGCAGGACTGGATATTGATGACATCAGCAGCATTCTTCAAGGACACGTACCAGACCGCTATAAGGTAAGTGAATAGTTTCATGTTTCTGGGCTTGGAAATGTATATTTATTAGTAAAATTAGTAAAAGTATTTCCATTACATTCAATTCAGTTCAACCCCATGGCACCATTTCAACCGGATGAGCTAAAGGCCTTCAGACCTGCATCTCTACAGGAGAAGATCCACTGTGTGGTGTATGTGATCGACGCCACCAAAATCTCCATCATGTCCAGCAAACTAGAGGAAAAACTCGCTGCCATACGCAGAAAAGTGAACTCGCTGGGTAAGTGAACATGTTAATGCCAATCATGTGACTAATCCAAAGTAGGTTGTACATTGAGCTACCTGCATGTGACATATTAATTCCAGGCATTCCCCAGATCCTCTTGATGACAAAAGTAGATGAAGCATGTCCTCTAGATCTTCAAAGCCTTTATGCCAGTTCCTACATCAAGACGAAGGTGAGACATGATCACATGATCACATGAGCTGTTCCCACAGGACTCAGAGTGACTGAGATGTTGTTTTGTCTCTGCAGGTGCAGGAGGTGAGCTCTCGGTTAGGTGTGCCGGTGTCTTGTGTGTTACCGGTGAAGAACTACAGTCAGGAGCTGGAGCTGGAGCTCAACTGTGACGTCCTGCTTCTCACGGCGCTACAGCAGATGCTCAACTTTGCAGACGACTATCTGGATGATGTTGGTCCCGTGGAGGACAAACCCAAATAAAGTGCTGTGTGTCATAGATCGGGATAAGTTAGAAGATTGTTATTCTGTTCTGTTTGCCTGTTCTAGTTCTTTTTTTAGTCATACAAAAAGCATTAAAGAAAATGCAAATAATGTAGGCCTACTTGACTACAAATTTCCACCAAAAAAAAATTGGAGAATTCAGTATGATAAAACTGAATAATATAAAGAATATATATATAAAAAAACACGCTTCTTTTGATAAATGAATCTTTCTTTATTTTGTGATTTAAACTTGAAAACGTATTTCACACCTGTGCAAAATAAAAATGAATAATACACATTTCAAAGACTTTATCATGTCCATGTATAAAAAATATATATTAGTGGAAAAAAACCCTGAATGTTTAAGGTCATGACGTTGCTAATTTACCTACATGCTAAATCAGACTTTTTATTTTTACACTTTACAGAAACCCAATCACAGAACGGTCTAAGCTGAAAAAAAATTACATTGACAAATGTATAAATTTTTATCTTTATTTTATTATTATTTTTTTAAGTTTCTCATCCACTGCAAAAAGTTTTTGCGTTCACCCCTCATCACACCACAGTTGTTTTCCTCCAGCGAAACAGGACGGCTGCGTTTGCATGATGAGACAGATGTCAGCAGTCAGCAGCTGGAGCTGGAGAGTCAGATGGTAACCCAAAGGCTATGGGTTCAATTCTCAATACTGGCAGGAAATGACTGAGGTGCCCATGAGCAAGGCACCTAACCCCCAATCGCTCGCCGGGCGCCTCTGTGAATGCCTGCCCACTGCTCTGGGTGTGTGTGTGTTCACTACTCGTAACTTGGATGGGTTAAATGCAGAGGACAAATTCTGAGTATGGGTTACTATTGGCATTCACATGTCACATTCACTTTTAACAGTGATGTTCTGCGTCTCACCGGCGCTGCTCAACTTTGCAGATGACTGATCTGGATGATGTCTGTCACATGGAGAACACCTTCCTAATAAGTCGCTGCTGTTGGAGATTTTTCTTTTGGGGCTGTAATGGTTTTAAATTTCCTGAGTGTTAATGAATGATTGTGTTACTGTCTTTTTACCAAAGGCATGTATGATGCTCTGTTCTAGTATTTTCCTTTGCTATGCTAACAAGATTTATTGAAATTTAATTTGGACATTTTTCTTAAATATAATTAGCAGATTACAGAAAGACGTTGATTATTAAATTGATCACGGTAAAGTGTTACAACAACCATACCTGTTCTGTTCTCCCCTACTATTCCTTTCTTTATGTGTACTGCACCTTTAAATCCTTTGAGGTTCAGTGTCAACGTCACTATTGTAAAAAAAAAAAAAAATCTCCATGAGATGAGACGTTTTATATAACATTAATATCACCCTCAGAAACACGCCAATGCAAATATCAGTGCAGTTAGAGCGTTGCTCGTCTCGGGTCAAAGTCCACAAAAGAAGCAGCATTTCGAAGTTTCTAGCAAAGCGAGTGTTCTACGAAACGTAAGTTTCTGATTGTAAGATTAGCCTGTACGTTAATTCCTGTTATCAGTATTGATACACAAATGGCATTTTCTCCTAGAAGGCCAAAGACTGCGTTATAAAGATTGTGTAGAGAATTTTTTTTTTTTTTTGTAACTTATGTTCTTTTGTCACAGATGCAAAAAGCCAAAGTTAGAAAAGTCTGCACAGATCCCCTCACTTCTAATTTACCCGAAGAGCGAAAAGAACAGCTCTGTGCTTCACTAGGGAACGTTGAACTGACTCTTCTCTACAAAGCTTCTGTTCATGGATATAATGCTTCTGCCTTCCACAAGCGATGTGACCGTCAGGGTCCAACTTTACTTGTAGCCTATAACAGATCAGGCTACATCTTTGGTGGATACACTAGTGTAGATTATGCTCAAAGTGGACGGGAAATTACAGATGAGGAAGCTTTCCTGTTCAGCTTTCAAGGTGGAACCTGTAGCTACGTCAAAGTTAACAGTGGATATAATGCACGTTACGATGATGCGAAATGGCCCAATTTTGGCCAACAGTTGTACTTTTGCTACAACAACCAACCAGCTGTGCATCATCAAGGAGGGAATGCATTCAACATTAATACCGCATCAATGTATGGGAATGACTCTCAACTAAGTGAATGTGAGGTGTATAAAGTGGAACAGGGTAAGTCAATCATCAGCTTTTTTACCAACCTATTTCTACACACAAAATCATGTACAAATACATTTTTGTCTTTTTAATATAATTAACTTATTTGTTATCTTTTAACATTACTCCAATAAAAATTATATCTTTATTCAACAATTCCCAGAGCCTCAAGTCAGCATTGAGGAGAAACCATGGAGGAATATTATGTGGACAACTGAGTATGTTTCTTCTTAATCTCTATTTTGCTAATTTCCTATGGAAAAGATGAAATGATAAAACCGATCTGTTGTAGACGAAGAGATGAGCTCATGGGATTGATCAGAAATCATAAACCCCTGATGACGTCTATCAGCCGTGTTCGAATCCTAATGATCGGTCCTGTAGGTGCTGGAAAATCCAGTTTCTTCAACTCCATCAACTCAATCTTCACTGGTCATGTGACCAATAAAGCCATGTCAGGATCTGCAGGCACTAGTCTGACCGTACAGGTACAGATTCAACAGGACTTCAGGACCTGCATTGGCTTGTGACATAAAACAACAATTGTTCCACAACGAATAATGATTCCTGTTTGTTGGTAGTTTCGCACATACCCAGTGAATGATGGTCGTGAAGGAAAACCATTGCCATTTGTGTTGTGTGACACCATGGGACTCGAGGAACAATCAGGTGCAGGACTGGATATTGATGACATCAGCAGCATTCTTCAAGGTCACGTACCAGACCGCTATAAAGTAAGTGAATACTTTCATGTTTCTGAGCTTGGAAATGTATATTTATTAGTAAAATTGATCTTTCATTTCCATTACTTTCAATTCAGTTCAACCCCATGGCACCATTTCAACCAGATGAGCAAAAGGCCTCCAAACCTGCATCTCTACAGGATAAGATCCACTGTGTGGTGTATGTGATCGACACCACCAAAATCTCCATCATGTCCAGCAAACTAGAGGAAAAACTCGCTGCCATACGCAGAAAAGTGAACTCACTGGGTAAGTGAACATATTCAGTGTTTCCCCTACCACTGTGCTCAAAACGACCCCATTAAAGAATGACAATAAATAAATAAATAAATAAAGGACATGCAAGCTACATGTAGTAACTTTAGCGGCTATGATTTTCGCTATATATCAGTTCAGTACACTTGAAATCTAATCGCGTTTTAGACTAGTGTGTGAATATTAAACCACAAAAAGACTATTTAAATATGAATCCTACATGTTCTGTGTGAATGAATGGTGCAGACGACGAGCAGTTTCATTTACCACACACACACACACACACACACGTTGAAGTACGTGTGACACTGTTTTTTGCCTATGAGGACATGAAAGCATGAACTTCCTCTCCAGACTCTAGATCCGTTCTGAAAGTCACTTCGTAAGCAACCGCTTCATTTGAAAAAAATTATTGTCATGTCATAAACACAGAAACTCAAAGGTCATCACGGCAACCCGTCAAAATAAAAGTTCGGTTTAACTTGAAAGAAATATATTACTGTTGTACAGTAGAATAAAGATATGTCTCAATGTAATAATAATACTGACACTAATACAAATATATTATCATCAAAACTTAATTTTTTAAGGAATAATCACAATTTTATTTTAACAGTTGTGTTAAAATAATTGTGCTGCACGCTGTTTGACAAAAAGTTTAAATTCAAATGATTAAAAGAAATGTAATTAAAGTTTTATGTCTTCATTTGATTACCAGAGAAAACACAACACCGAATTTGTGTGAAAAAAAAAAACATTTTATAGAATTCTTTTAAAATATTGTATATGTTTAATAATTGTTTACAATAAAAGTTTCAAGATTTCAATTAATTAGACATGATTTTTGATTGCTAAAAATTGTACACCATGTATCCGTAACTATTTTAGACACTAAATTAAATAGAATTAAATTAATAAAAATTAAATAAAACTATTTTCAGGGGATCTACCACCACCCCTGAAAAAAAATCCTAGGGGAAACACTGATATTTATGGCAATCATGTGACTAATCCAAAGTAGGTTGTACATTGAGCTACCTGATAGTTGCATTGACACACTACATCATTTTCAGGCATCGCTCAGATCGTCTTGATGACAAAAGTAGATGAAGCATGTCCTCTAGTGGAGGAAGATCTTCAAAGCCTTTATGTCAGTTCCTACATCAAGACGAAGGTGAGACATGATCACATGATCACATGAGCTGTTCCCACAGGACTCAGAGTGACTGAGATGTTGTTTTGTCTCTGCAGGTGCAGGAGGTGAGCTCTCGGTTAGGTGTGCCGGTGTCTTGTGTGTTACCGGTGAAGAACTACAGTCAGGAGCTGGAGCTGGAGCTCAACTGTGACGTCCTGCTTCTCACGGCGCTACAGCAGATGCTTCGCTTTGCAGACGATTATTTTGATGATATGCGTCCTGTGGAGGGCAACCCTATATAAGGTTGTTTTTTTTACCAGATTTGAAAATGGCCAAATCGAAAGCTCTGCGAATCATTTACATAGCTTAAGGAAAGCTGATCACTATACCTCCAAACTAGTTGCTTTTTGGCGAAATTTGCCATTTTTATTCAAAATATGCATTTACGTGAATCGTGTAGATAAAAATTTTTCAGGGGGGTTCAGGGTGAAATTGAAGGCACAATAAACCTCACAAGAATCGGAAATGTGTCTTTTAGCCAATCAGAATCATTGTCTACTGTTCCGTAGATTAAAACTTTTCGCAATAATTGAGTATTTGCATTTGACCTTCACCTTGGTCATATATCATGTAATAAGCTGCCGCTTAGGTGTCATGTGGGGCAGAGGATGTCTCTAGTATTTTCCAATCAGCACAGAAACACAGACTTTGGCATATTATGTAAGACTGAATCAGGGCTGAGGTGCAGATGGAGCTGGTCCTGGCTAAAGGTTGAGGCAAAAGCAGAGGTGAGGGGAGTCCAGCACAGGTTCTCGCGTCACAGTATTTTATTTTTAAATACATTTAAAATTTATTTTTTTACTTTAACTCAATTTGTGTGATTTCTCTGTACTTTTTACGCTTGATCTTCAAGACTGATGTTCTATAATTCTTCACTTTTGTTTTGATTTGTGGGCTATTGTGACTTTACACTCTGTATGAGGACTAATAAAGTTTGACTATTTTGTAGGCCTACTATGTATTTGGCATTAATGTCTACTAGATATTTTGAGACAAAAATGTACCACAGACTGTTTACATAGACTAGTTGACTCAGTTAAATATATCATGAATGTTTACTAAAGTAAACAATAGAGTCAAAATGCCTTCAAGATGGGTGAAAATCTGCTACCCACCTTTTAACGGAAAAACGGGTGCGATTAGTCAATTAAATGTGCGAGGCGTCTGGTGCCATCCGCTTCCAGTTATTAAAACTACTATAACAGCCCGTTATGTTGCTGTTCATTTTCAACTCTGTTTCAAGTCTATAACATGAAAAGGTCAATGATAATTTTCAAACAACTACAACATAGAATATTATCTCTGGGGACTTTTAGTCATTTTAGTGCTTTTATATTTGAGTGCAGCGTTCGACACTGTTGATGGCATTCTATTGTCACGCCTTGTACAGTGTGGGCATCCCAGGAAGTGCCCTTATCTGGTTTAAATATTCTTAGTAACAGAACCTTTTCAGTAGTCATTGGAGGCTACAGTCAGGAGCTGGAGCTGGAGCTGAACTGTGACGTCCTGCTTCTCACAGCTCTACAGCAGATGCTCATCTTTGCAGACGACTATCTGGATGATGTTGGTCCTGTGTAGAGCAACCTTTTTTAACATGCTTTACGAGTTTTTCCTCAGTTCCGGCTAAAATGCAGCCATATTGTTACATTGGCTTTGAATAGCATATAGGTGGCTTAGTTGCCATAATGTATTTTTAAAGGAACACTCCACTGTTTTTTGAAATAGGGCTTATTCACCTTCTTTCCTACATTTAGATAGGTGGGCAAATGCATTTTTGTCTCAGTGCATGCATTGTTTTAGTTTGACAGGGTCGGCGCTAGCTTAGCTTAGCACAATGAATGGAATCCTTTGTTGCCAGCTAGCATGTCCTGAGTAAAAGTGATCAAAAAAAAGGAGGAGGAGGAGGAGGAGGTTGCGATCGCTCAACAGCCTGAGGACGTGAGGATGAGAGTCAACACGAACTGGTGGTGTGAATGTGGGGGAATATGCCAATCTATGCCGGCTGAAATAGAGTGTCTGTGCTGTGGCGAGTGGGACAAGTTACTGCCATCGATGACCAGGCTCAACGCGTCAGATCAAGATGAGCGTGCCCGCAGTTGTGTCACAGCTACCGAGGATTTCACGGCGTTGATCCATCCTGCAGTACTCGATTTTTTTTTTTGGTGTGATAAAGTGAACTGGATAAAAACGCTGCACGCCGAATGGACCAAATGGACAGCTGTCCACAGAGTAAGTGATTATTTTAAACATGACGCATGTATAGATCGACCCATATTATACCTGTATTCACATTTCATGTGTTGCGTGATATCTCTGCGCCCAAGTAGCAGTGCTTCGCCTGTGCTTCCCCCTGATATAGTCCCAAGTCAATATCTACCTAGGAAATCGCCTAGTGTTAATCTGCATCGCTATTTGTACTCGTTGTGAATACGCAGGCCACAAGAAGTAATTAGGTGGGGTTTTTTTTATTGTTTTTTTTTATCACTTTTACTCAGGCCATGCTAGCTGGCAACAAAGGATTCCATTCATTGTGCTAAGCTAAGCTAGCACCGACCCTGTCAAACTAAAACAATGCATGCACTGAGACAAAAATGCATTTGCCCTCCTATCTAAATGTAGGAAAGAAGGTGAATAAGCCCTATTTCAAAAAACGGTGGAGTGTTCCTTTAAGCCAGACAATTGGTGTATTACTTGTATTACATTTCTTTATTGTGGCTTATTTAATGCAAGAATGGTGTAAGATCAGTTTCTTATCAAGTTTACAGTATAATATTACAAATTAGGACTTTCACACTGTTCAAAAGAAATGCAACTAAAGTCTATTTTGGAATGAGCTATTCCTTATATTTAAAAGCAAAACCTGTGTGTATGGCTTCCTGATCACTATTAAATATTATGACACTAGGTTAATGTGCGGTATCACCCTGGAGGCAGGTATGATGCTTCTTTTTGCAGTATCAAGTGCTTATTTTTCTCTACTCTGACACCATCAGAGGTAATTTGGAGGAACTAAGGAACTTAGAACAGGTTTGACTTGGGTGTAACATCCTAAGAACAAGTTGAAGCATTTCAGTGTTTCTTTTCACACAGCAAGTACCCTACAAAAGGTAAGTTACACATATAAGAGTATAAAATATTACATATTTGACGAAGGACGATCTTTTTCAGGCAGATAAAACTGGCTGCTTGAGAATCAGCCAATCAGGAGCGTCACTGCGCTCTGCGGCTCACAGTATGGACAGCGTTCCATTTGACCGTAAGTGGACTGCGAAGTGGACTTCACAGGGTATTCCGCCATTTTAAGTGAGATTCCAATCCGAAGGGAGCGAACATGTTCAGTTCGAAGGGCACTGCGCACGGCATAGGGAATAAGGGAACATCGATACATCACTTCACAGGAAGTGGAGAGCGATGATCACCCAACTGTCATTTCGCGCACCACGTCATCACCAGTCAGAACCATAGACATAATAAATACATAGACGCCCTATTGGCCGCTGGATCGTACGTCAACGGCGCCGCCATACTGCGGAGGGCAACTTTCCCATACCTCTCATAACGAGAATTGAGAAAAATGCCTATTTCGTGTGCTGCTTGGGGCTTTACAAATCGCCACACAACTGAAAACAGGTCTCAGGGAATTACCTTTCACAAGCAAAACTGAAAATTTGTTCCTGGTTGTATTTCATTTACTATTTTTATTTTTAGAGGAGAAAGGCCGCAAAATTTAAAAATTCTACTGTTATTGTGTCACGAAATGTAGTTTTAAGAGTTTTTCAGTCGACAATGTAGTTGTTTAAAGCTCAAATCTGTGGTTTATTTATAAAGATAGCGCCTATTTTAAAATGTTATCTGGCGGTTTCGGAGTTGTGAGATCCAGCGATCACCGGGCGCTCAGCGCTCATGTACCCCGCCGAGAACAGCCTTACCTCGGCTAGGTCTTCTGACGTTCGCCGCTGGATCTGATGTCTTTAGTCTAGTCGTGGTTAAACATGAGAATAATTTGTCTTGTGTATATCTAACGGACGATCTTTGGTCTCATTAATCTATAATTTGTTCCTTGGCAAATCGTTTTGGCTGAGGGCAAAGTGAAGTTTCATAACTTTATATATTTAGGCTATTAACTTTAACGTTGTAGCCTGCTGTATGTCTGACTCTGACTGAATCGTTTACTTTATTTCTTGACTTGAATAGCTTCTTATACCTTTTAAAAAGTGAAATTTAACAAAAAGAGACAGGACTGCGTCATTTTATTTTATATAGCCTATGTAAGAATATTTTAAAATATATACATTTACATTATTTATTATTGTTATTATAATAATATACCACTTGCGATTATCAATCTATTATAGTTGTGCTGTTAAATTATTGTACTATACATAGTAACTATTTAACTTATTAGCCTATTTTTTATTGTCTATATTCTGTAATTGATATTTCATATTCTATTGCTATTATTATAGTATTATACAAACTATATGCTATTATCAATATATTATTATTATTATATTATAGTACTTATGATCTATTATATAATTATACTTTTCATTACTATTTTATTTGCTGTATACTGTTTGTTTATTTTATTGACTAAACTATTTACTATTAGCCTACTTCTCACTTTATCTTATATTTACTATTTGCATTGCACTGTAGTTGTAGCCTACCATATCATATGTATTACCATAAAGGATCCATCAGTTATCTTTGTTATTGCTAAAATCGGGTCAATGACAGAATATGCTTTTTCCACAATAAGAAAACTTTATTTAATTTAATGTGAAAATTAAATTATATCTCAGTATGGGGGTGTTCCATAGGGGTGTTCACAATTCTTATCCAAGAATAAAAAGCCAAATACATGACAAAGGCTGAGCTTTGGCCATTCCTTATTAAAAAAAATATTTTATAAGTCTAACTGTCGAGATTTTAAATAACTAGAGATGGGTTTTTTTTTTTTTTTTTTAGAAAAACCGCAGCTCACCTGTTTGCTTGCATTTGATTACAGTGCAGTCTTGCCCTCCGCAAAATGGCGGGCGTCTATATTTATGTCTATGGTCAGAACGGTCATAACTAACGATGGAGGAGTTTACGTATGTGTGTAAGTATTCATACATTTCGCCATTGTTATACAAATGACAGTATTTTTAACGGTTATTGTTGTGAATATTACATATACTATTTTTGATGATTATAATTTACCCCTTATTATAATTTTGCTAGTTTGTGAAGTAAAGTGATTTTATTTTAGGTAGTTGTAAAATAGTGCAATATAATTGTAAATATATAATATAATAATAAAAATTAATTTAAACATAATATATATTTATGTTATATCATAATCTGCGCGACCCCGTCGTTGACTTTCTTTGATGACGTTTGCAGGGCTGATACACCGTGCTCAGGGAGTAGGGGAGCAGTGAACACTGCGTATGGGCCGTTTATATACTGTCTATGGTATGGACCCTGTCGAATGGAACGCACCTTTAAGTTTCAGTTTCGGAAAAGCTTGGAAGAGAGCGCTAGCGTCGAAAGACTGTGCAGTTTATATAATATAAGATAGTGTTGCTGTATTTACAAGTTCCTAGTATTGTGTGCGTGCAACTACCAGTAAGTATACTGAAGTTTATTGTTGTTTTTACCTCACAATAATGTCGTGGCATGTTGCTGATCGACACCTGTCGTCACGGTGTTAGCTGGAGGCAAAACATACAAACCAGCACTGATGAATTTGCTGTATCTGTAATTTTTATTTCTAGAAAATATTCACATAATTAAAATTGCACTGTAATGTGTCTCTCTACATGGTCGTCTTCTGGCCTTGGCGATGACTAGGCAGAGCTTCGGATCGTACCACACAACACAAGTCTTGTACGTGACCATTCAGCACATAATTATAAGCATTTTTGTTTATTTTAAGGAGTAACTCTGCAGGTCATAATTATTATATGTTTAGCTGAATTTAGCATGTTGTATATTGTTGCAGTTAATGTGCAGCAAATTAATCATTGAACAGGGATATAGTGTACTGCTGCATTTCTGAATTTGTATTTGCTTAGTAATAAGCATTTATTATAACACTGCATTTAAGTCATACATAACAAAACTATAATTGAATCTCTTGATTGTTTGTTTTATTACATACCTGCTGGGCATGTAATAACTATTTGACATTTATATAGAGAGTCTACATTTACTGATTTATGCCTGTATCTCTGTTTCAGAACCACACACTTAAACCTGTATCTCAATAAAACACCTAAACGGAACATCTTGTCTGCATTCTAATCGATGCCCCCTGGTGGTCACAACCTTTTAAAGACCAGTCAAATTATTCAGTCCTTTCCAATCACCAAAACATCATTCTAAATTCTGATCTGTCAATATAACTCTTTGTACAGTGGCAATTCACAGAAGCAATGAACAGCAAGTTTAAAGGAAAGTAAGTACGAAAAATAAAATTCAGTTGTACATTAGTACATTAAACAAGCAAATTAATGCACAACACAAGCCACAAACAGGGGAAGAGTGACTTTTAATGAGCTTTTTCAACAAATGGCCAAACTAAATATGAGCTGTTTTTAGCTGTTGTAATATAAACAAAATAGACAAATTTGTTGCCTATTTAGCTGTGTTTTATACCAATAGAACATTCATTTTATATTCTATTCATTTTACTTGAGATTTTTACAGCTTTTCAACCCTGCTACCAAAATTTGGGGTATGTTTACACGACAACAATGTACTAAAAACGTAAAAGGTTTTCTTTTGCGATTTTTTTTTTATTTCGCGCACAAAGGACAACATCCCTGTTCACACCTATGTCACTTTGTAAAGAAACACTTCGCGACCTTATGTAGCCACGCCCCCTTTCAGCGCTGCGCTCGTTGTCTTTACTTCCGGTTTTATTTTCACAGCGATCTTGCGTATTTATGAATGGACGGCTCGTTTTAAAATTTTCCCGGTCTACTGACATTTGTTAAGACATCTGGTTTATACGTTACAATCCTCATGTTCAGTGGCGTCATGCCCATTCAAAGTGAGGGGGCACGTGCCCCCTCAGATTTTTCCTCCCTGATATTTTTTTTGTCACAACTTTATTCCTATTATGCTCCATAATATACCAGAGCCTATAACGACTCAAATGTATTCTTCTGGATGTGTAATAAATCGGTCAGCATCAGCCCTTTTTCCTAATATGGTGTCTGTGTATCAAATCTAGAGCGCTTGACGTGAATCTTTGCTGTGTATGTTCAAGCAACTCACTCGTCTCGCACGTTGAGCTGGCAATGTTTTACAGATGCTCTTGAAGTGGTAAGTGGGCAAAGCAACAAATCAGCATTGAATTAGTTATCGGATGATATTAAAAGGTAGTGGGATTATTTGTGGTTGACCTGGAAATTTTTACTTGATCATAAAGTTATGGATTTGATATTAGCTGCGAATTCAGAGCATTAACTTAAGTTGTGTCAGTGTAACGTTATCGATAGCTAGCCTAGTCTAACCGTATACTAGTTGGCTAACGTTACTGCCATACAAAGCCATAGTAACGTTATCTGATCGGTTTTGAAACATCTGTTCTGTTTTGTCTTGTGTCATAGTCTCCAGCTGGTTCAATTGTTTTCAGTTTCATAGAAACGAGGGTGTTAAATTTGTTATTCACGGTTCTTCACGGATCAGGCAGCTAATTCAAATGCAGTGAAAAAAGATTCGAAAGCTACAGCATAGTTGTTATACAGATCGCTATGACCGTGATGTAGGCTATACTGTGCGCTCCTACCGGACGCGAATAGCGCGTCAAATTCGCGCCTGCTGCGTCTAGTTATACGCTTTCTTTCAAAGTCCTTCATCACATATTAATATTAAAATAACTTAATTTCAGAGCACCACAAAGTCAGACCTCAGCACCTTTATGTACCTCTATGTACCTTTAATGTAAGATCGTTCTTAGGTCACATACCAATTTAAAATCATAACATAAAAACTGCAATGGTACTGTTTTTAAAATCATGTGTAGTAGGCCTAAGTGTACAGTAAGTGTGTGTGTAAACATGCTTTAATGAAGTAGACTTCAAAAGCTTTTGAATTTGTTCTTACAGTTCTTTCATCAACCTGTCTTTTACATAAACTTACAAAATAGATACTTTAACTTAGTCCTCAGATAAAGGAGGGTTGCTGCTATCTCCGTTAAGGTATTTCTGTCCCTCCCAAACTGCATTGAAATGGTATGTTTAGCAGCCAGAATTTAAAAATTTTCAGGGGGAGAAACCCCCTGACCCCTCCTAACATGATCCATATCACCCATCAGAAAACAATTGCAACGTCTCAGATTGTGCCCCCCCAGAATTTTGGCTTGCATGACGCCCCTGCTCATGTTAACTTTCATTAACTTTATATTAAGTAAACCCACTTCAAAAGCTAATTACTCCTGGACAGCAATGTCATTGAAATATACAGAGCGACTGCAAAAACGGAAGTTCAAAGACAATATTCTAAAGATGGCGGCGCCCTTGTTTCTCTGGCGCATAAGACTTGAACACATTATACACATGCGCGTGACGTCACCTTCACAAATTTGTGTTTTTGTAGTTTATACAGAGACGTTAATAATGGTATCGTTTTCAAAAACGTGCACTTGGAACCCGTTTCCAAAAGTTTGCATTTTCACGCCCCCAAAACGCTGCTGTTGTGTAAACGAACGGCCAAAACTCGTTTTTAGTTGAAAATGCTGTAAATGGCCCTTGTAAATACAGTTTAGTTTGTGACCGAATGTCTTATATATTATACCTTATATTTCCAATAAATTAAAGAATTTTAGTGATTTGGTCTTTATTTATTTATTTATTTTTAATTAATTTGGTAACAGGATTGAATGGTTATTATAAGCTTTATGAATGCAGTGAGTACATCTAATCATGATGTAAAAATAAATAAATTAATAAAATATGACCCAAAAGTTTACCCTGTTAGTGGAATGTGCTGACTGAAAATATGAATTCATTAAGCTCGATTTATATTGTATTATTTGCATGTCTTTGTCTTCAAGGATGCATAAAAGACAAGTCAGAAATGTCACCACGGACTCCCTCACTTCTGGTTTAACCGAGGAAAAGATAAAGCAGCTCTGTGGTTTGCTGGGGAATGTTGAACTGACTCTTCTCTACAAAGCTTCTGTTCATGGATATAAAGCTTCTGCTTTCCATCAGCGATGTGACCGTCAGGGTCCAACTTTACTTGTAGCCTATAACGGTTCAGGCTACATCTTTGGTGGATACACTAGTGTAGATTATACTCAAAGTGGACGGGAAATTACAGATCCAGACGTATTCCTATTTAGCTTTCAGGGCAAGATCCCTGTGTGCATCAAAGTTAACACTGGATATAATGCACGTTATGATGATGCTGGAGGACCCAACTTCGGCCAACAGTTGTACTTTTGCTACAGCAACCAACCAGTTGTGTATAATCAAGGAGGGGGTGGTTTTAGTGTCGTTCCGGCAACAATGTTTGGGAACGACACTCAATTGACTGAATGTGAAGTGTACAAAGTGGAGCAGAGTAAGTCAATCATCAGAAAAAAAGAGTTTTATATGCACATATAGTCATGTACAATAAGTTTCAGTCCTTTTAAATAACGTTGTTTTTTTATTGTTATCATTTGACTTATTGTGCCAGGCTCTCAAATCAGTGCTGAGGAGAAACCATGGAGGAACGTTCAGTGGACAGCTGAGTATGTTTCCGCTCAGTTTTTGAGATCTTTTGTTCACTCAAGCCCTAAGGGGCGAAGGGCCCTGTTGTTTTCTTTAGGTACATTTTTATTTCACATTTTCGGCACTTTTGGGACTCTTAACATCTTTTATATGGTTGTATTTGAGGGGCTCTGTAGTGGAGTTATCACATCCTGACGTCACGTGTCTTTACGGGATCTTTGCGGGATGTGTTTGAACGCACTTACAGGCTGTGTGAATGAACCAAAATCAAACGATCCCAGGACAAATCCCGGGACACATTATCCGTGTATTTTCCGGAATCTTTGTGTGAAAGGGGCTTAAGTCATAATCCAGCCCAACAGGAAGTTAACTATAATGAACAAACTCGCTCAGGATGAAGCTAAAACACTTAGGATGCTAAATTGCCAGCAGATTTTTGATATCTCAAATGGATTTCATACCTAATTAATAACTTTTATTAGCTTTTGCATTTGGTATTTATATTTAGACATAATCAAAGACTTTCTGTCACAGTTTAGTTTTTTTTGTGGAAATGTATTTTTTGGCTCAACTAACTGGTAAAACGGTCTCCAACTTATCATTTAACCTCTCTCTCTCTCTCTCTCTCTCTCTCTGTGTAACAGTCTATTTTATACTTTTGATTGTTTAGAGTTTAACTGATTCATTTCTGGGTTTTTCCATTAATGGATAAGAAATCTCTTAGCTCTTGTCTTTTTCTATCAATTTGAATAACAAAATAAAGGCATAGATCCAGTTCACTTGTAGTGTCTAGATGTTATATAATTAGGTTAATACAATTATAAAAATGCTTTAAGATAAATACTTCTGGACTTAATTTTGAGCTGCAAATGATAACTTCATACTCTTCTGGTTCTACTAACTGGGAAACAGTTAATCCATTGATCTTCTGCCTCTGTGTTTGACAACACACTGACTGACAACATAGTTTTATATAGTTAGTTTAATAATAAGATTAAATGCGAATATTAAAAATCCTTAAGATAAATTCACACTCATTTGAAAGTGACCTATAACATTCTATGACATGAAATTCATAACATTTTTATTGATCTTGTGGAAGTGGCTGTTGTGGTTCATGTCATAGTGGCACCAGCTGGCTGCAGTAAATGTGGCAAATTCAAACAATTTTGACAGTTATTTTACATTTACCTGCTTTAAATGCACATTGCCTGTCGTTATACTAAAGCCACAGACGTGGCGGTGGCGTCGGGGTTTGGACCCATCATCACTTCGTGCAGCTATATTTTTCTATTGTAATTTGATATACAGCTATAAAAATGTGTTTATGTTGTAGACGAAGAGATGAGCTCATGAAAATGATCAGGGATTATAAACCCATGATGACATCTATGAGTCGGGTCAGAATCCTAATGATCGGTCCTGTCGGTGCTGGAAAATCCAGTTTCTTCAACTCCATCAACTCCATCTTCATGGGCCGCATGACCAGCAAAGCCATGTCAGGATCTGCAGGCACTAGTCTCACCACACAGGTACAGATTCAACAGGATTCATAGTGTTTCCTACAGAAGTCTCTCTTCAGGTCGAGGAACAGCTCTTGATGACTTCAGGTCTTGATGTGTTTCTCTTCTTGGTTGGTAGTTTCGCACATACCCAGTGAAAGACGGTCGTGAAGGAAAGCCATTGCCATTTGTGTTGTGTGACACCATGGGACTCGAGGAGCAATCAGGTGCAGGACTGGATATTGATGACATCAGCAGCATTCTTCAAGGTCACGTACCAGACCGCTATAAAGTAAGTGCACTGTTCTACAGAATGAATGAAGGTTGAAGTATGAATGATAACATTTTTGTTTCATGCTAAATCCTCAGTTCAACCCCATGGCACCATTTCAACCAGATGAGAAAAAGGCCTCCAAACCTGCATCTCTACAGGAGAAGATCCACTGTGTGGTGTATGTGATCGACGCCACCAAAATCTCCATCATGTCCAGCAAACTAGAGGAAAAACTCGCTGCCATACGCAGAAAAGTGAACTCGCTGGGTAAGTGAACATATTTATGCCAATCATGTGACTAATCCAAAGTAGGTTGTACATTGAGCTACCTGATAGTTGCATTGACACACTACATCATTTTCAGGCATCGCTCAGATCGTCTTGATGACAAAAGTAGATGAAGCATGTCCTCTAGTGGAGGAAGATCTTCAGAGCCTTTATGTCAGTTCCTACATCAAGACGAAGGTGAGACATGATCACATGATCACATGAGCTGTTCCCACAGGACTCAGAGTGACTGAGATGTTGTTTTGTCTCTGCAGGTGCAGGAGGTGAGCTCTCGGTTAGGTGTGCCGGTGTCTTGTGTGTTACCGGTGAAGAACTACAGTCAGGAGCTGGAGCTGGAGCTCAACTGTGACGTCCTGCTTCTCACGGCGCTACAGCAGATGCTCAACTTTGCGGACGACTATCTGGATGATGTTGGTCACACAGAGAGCCACCCCATATAAAGGGCTGCTGTTATTTAATTTCCTCAACTATTCTGAGGCCAGATTTGTGTTTGAGACTAAAATGTAGAATTTGTCTGCAACAAATATAACTCACTTGGACATGTAAAACACAATCACAGATTATTTGAGTTAATGTCAAACACAAAGAGTTGTGTTGTTACAACCTGCTCCCACTACTTGTAACACTAGCTGGGTATAGATGTAGATGTTGTAATAAGATCCACACAATCTACATTTATGCAAGAATGTTATTAAAGAACTAAGAATAATCTGTTTTGAATAAAGTGAACAATTTAAAGTAACAAAAACATTGTATTGTATTTAAGGACTTTAAATTTAGCACAAAAACAATTGCCGTGTGTGTTTGTTTGTGTGAGTGTTCTGTATTCCTGTCACATAACAGTTCAGTCACTATGTTGTCATCCACCAATATTATGTGAATTTTGGGATATCACATAAAAACGCTGGAAGGTGCTTTCACACAGGCTATATATGACACGATTGCAGAAAGCAAATGATCCACAGCTGTATTCCACAAACACAAGGTTTATTTTTTATTTTATTTTTTTTATCCAAATGTTACTGAAAATGTTTTTTCAGCATTGTGATTCTTTGTACACAGTACAGTTAGGTACAATCTTTCATAGACCAACATGCCGGATGTTTCGTTACTGAATGAATCAACGTTTTTTTAACAAATCAAGTGAGTGGTTTTAGTTTAATATTTAGAGTATCATATTGCTTGAGAGTTTCTCTGATGTTCCTGTTCTCTTCACCCATTAAAGCATTTGTCCACCGTCATGCCAAGGTCCACCTTGTCATCTTGTTGTCCACTCTGTCATCTTCATCTTTTATGAAAAAAAGCAAATTATTTTAACAAGTTTGCAAAACCTTTTGTGTGATTTCTTTATAAAGAATTGAGGGGCAGTTAATATTGTTTGAAAGTCTGGTAACACTTTATTTTAAGGTGACGCAGTTACACGTTACTACAAATACTTACTATAATAGGCTACTAACAGTAAATTATGCATAATTACAAGAAACTAAACCTAAACCAAACTCTTAACCGTAACTCTCTGTAGTAAGTACATGTAGTAAAATAATATTACTCAGTATTTATGAGTAAGTACAATGTAACTACATCACCTTCAAATAAAGTTCAATCAGGTATCTGTGATAGATGTTATTTAGAAAAGAAAGTGTAGTAGTATTTTTTGCAGTAATCAAAATACTTTTCCGATTAACTAAAATGAATTGTTGAGAAAGGGACTTAATATCTTTCTGAAAATTGTAATCACTATGCAATGAAAATATATTTTGAATTTGTTCATGATAGGGTGGACATATATAGTGGTTTACTCAATTGTCAGCTTGCATTTCTAACAGCCTAGGGTCTCCTTAATATGACAAATATGAAGTTAAATGGAAAATCTCAGCTTTTTATCTTGTAAACTGAGTCTCAAAAGGCACTTTATGGTGATGCAGTGCGATGTATGGTGATGGTGATGTAGTGCGTTTAAAAGTGAATGTCTATGAAAGATTGTACCTAACTTTACTGTGTACAAATAGAATCAAAATGCTGAAAAAACATTTTCAGTAACAAAATTTCGGAAAAAAAAAGAAAGAAAAATGAATAAACGTTATGTTTGTGGAATACAGCCATGGATATATATGCGACGCGTCATATAAAGCCTATGTGACAGCACAATGAGCTTGTGTATGGAAGGCCACCAGGGCCAAAACGTGTGAGACTTACATGTTAACGCTGGAAGGCGAATACCCATACCATACCCGTGCTGCTTTTGTACTGCATACGTACAACAATACGTTACACATACAAATGGAGTGTGAAGAACCTAGCGTGAAACTGCTGGCGCTGCGACCTGAAGTACGTGTGTAAGTATCATGATACCAAGTAGTATCGCGATACAATGCATTGGACGCTTTGTCATATGAGGTGTATTTTTTTAATATTTACATAAAATTACGTGAAAAAAAATAAAAATTTTATTACACAAATAATGTCTACCCTAGCACTGTCCTATAAAATAAAGGCAAGAGTCTAAAACATCACTTAAAAAAATTATAAACAGAAAGGTAAGCGAAGCTGAGATACTACCAGAAAACATAAATATACAGACAAAAGCTGAATTAGCGTTACTGTTTATTGAAACAACGAAAGGTGTGAATCAAATGAAACATGGACCAAGAACCATATGTTTACTGTCAGATAGTTACTAGACAGACGACATCAGCAGGCTGGAACAGATGAACCAACAATAAACCAGACGCAACGTCTTCCGTCCTGTAGATTACAATATAAAAACACCTGGAACCATCTGTAGAATCCCACAGGACAGCATTATCAATTCATATTAAACTGACATCTCTTTGATAATTTGTATAATTAGTTTGGCATTTTTAAAATCACAGTTTCAAAAATGACAAAATAGAAGACAATTTTTTTTTTTTATATATCAGTGTAAATATGGTGATTCGTTAGTGTGAATAAGAGCCATGCAGATTATTCAAATCCGCTTGGTGAAATACAACACGTATAGGAAAACTATTAATATGGACATCCTGACAAACAGCAGATGAAATTGATTGCAGGTGTACACTTTGACTCCATATGGCTTTTAACGCTCGGACATCTTGACAAGTTTGTGATTTCTGCATGGCATCGGTCACTGAATTGCTCATGTATACCAGTTAAATAACATAAAATAAACAATACGTGCAGCTTGGCATGAATATCGCGTGGCCATCGCAACGTGAAAAGCTTTGCGTCGCCTGATGAATTACGTGCGAGTCCGTCTATGAATAGTCTACAGCGATGGAAAATACGAGAATGGACGGAAAGGGAATGTCACGGGGTGCTTGTTTCCCTAAGTGACTATATTTTCTGTGCTTTTCGGTATTTGACATTTATAAAGAGGACATTCATTTTCAAAAACGTAAAAAATAATGGAACACTTTCCTTTCAGAACTGTACAAGATTAAAATAAAAATCAACATTTAGTTATACATATTTATATGACAAAACTGTTTATATACTGTTTATATACTGTTTATAACTGTTTATAACATTTATTATTTCTATATAGAAAAACAAAAAAACTTTTTTTGTACTTTTAATGGTAAGCAGAATGCAGTATTCCCTCCGAGAAAAGCAAAACAAAACGTACTCGGTTACTAACGTAACCTCGGTTCTCTCTAGAAGAGGGAACGAGTACTGCGTTTTTGTAAAAACGCTACGGGAAAAACTCTTTTTTCACGAAATACTGAAGCAAAAAATTATCCTTAATTTTCATAAATGTAAAGCGCATTGCAGCAGTACTCAGCTATGGCGAGACGGCTTGCTCGCTCATTGGCTGCTCTGCAGCAACTGCATAAGCCTATCGAGCGAGGCCTGAGGTGACTTCAGGCCAATGAGGGCGCTTCGCGTACTGCGTTTTTGTAAAAACGCTACGGGAACCCCTTGTAAAACGCCGTGCGTGCTGGGATAAAGACACCGATCACTGGAAGCTAAACCAGGTGTACAGTGCATAACCACCAGATAGACTCACAAAGAGTCTGGGAATAAGGGAGGGGGACCTTAATTCCCTATACTGTAGCTTCCGCAGACGTAAAACATGACCTCACAGAGAGAGTCTAGAGACAAGATGGGATTCCCTCCGTCCTTATATGGTCGGTCGCGTCAGCAGACGCGAATATGACATCACATAGACAGGGTGGGGGAACCTGAACTAAATGTGGGAAATGTGGGTCTTACACAATTCTGCCCATAAGACAGTCGGTAGCGCGTTGCGCATGCGATTTCAGTGTTCTAGTTAGACAGCTGAATCGACTACACCGATAGTAGCTTAGCCTGCAAGGCGAGGCCCAGCCTGCCGCCGTACATATATCCTGTAAGGAAATCCCGCTGGACCAAGCCCACGAGGAGGCAACGCCCCTCGTGGAGTGCGCTCTAACTCCCAACGGGCACTGGAGGCCCTTGACAGTATAAGCCAGCGCTATGGCGTCAACTATCCATCTGGATAAGCTCTGTTTCGAAACAGCCATTCCCTTGGAACGTCCACTGAACGAGACAAAGAGCTGCTCAGTCTGTCTGAAGACAGCAGAGCGGGACACGTAAGCTCTTAAAGCCCTAATGGGGCAAAGAAAACTTGAGTCCCCTTCCTCACTTGATCCCGGCAGGGCAGACAGGGAGATAACCTGAGCCCGAAACGGCGTGTTGAGGGATTTTGGCACATAGCCATGCTTAGGTTTGAGTATGACTTTAGAGTCATTAGGTCCAAACTCTAAGCACGCTGGGCTCACGGAGAGCGCGTGCAGGTCGCCTATGCGCTTCACCGAAGCGAGAGCCATCAAAAACACTGTTTTGAAAGACAAATGTTTGAGGCTAATAGATTGGATAGGCTCGAAAGGGGCACCTTTCATGGCCGCCAAAACCGTAGAAAGGTCCCACATAGGGACTGAAGGAGGTCTGGGTGGATTCAGCCTCCTAGCTCCCCTGAGGAAGCGGATGACTAAATCGTTCCTTCCTAGTGACTGACCCAGCGTTGTTCCAGAGAACGCTGTAATAGCCGCCACATAAACTTTGAGCGTGAAAGGGGATCTGCCCTTATCCAACAGCAGGAGAGAACCTCCGTCACCTCACAATCGAGAGGTGATAGGCTCCGAGCTGTACACCAGCCGGAGAAGACCGACCACTTTGAGGCATAAAGCCGCCGAGTCGACGGTGCTCTGGCCTGAGTGATGGTATTTATCACTCCCTCTGCGAGGTCAACGGATATCCGTTGAGCGCCCACACATGAAGGGACCACAGCTCCGGGTGTGGGTGCCAAATCGAGCCCCCGGCCTGCGAGAGGAGATCTCTCCTCAATGGCACTGGCCATGGAGCGATGTCTGCTAGCTGCATCAGGACTGGAAACCATGCTTGGTTCTTCCAGAACGGTGCTACAAGCAGCACTGGGCATTCTGTTTCCCTGACCCGCTCTAACACCTGTGGCAGGAGGGAGACGGGGGGGAAAGCATATAGCGGGCAGCGCGGCCACATCTGGGACAGCGCGCTGTCGTTCTTGGAAAAGAACACGGGGCAATGAGCGTTTTCGCGGGACGCGAATAGGTCCACCTCCGCTCTGCCGAATCTCTCCCACAACAGCCGGACTGTTTGTGGGTGTAGAGACCATTCGCCCAGGGGAATGTTGTTCCTGGACAGTCTGTCTGGGCCCACATTCTGGAGCCCAGGCACATGCACTGCTCTCAGCGAGCGCAAATTGTGCTGAGCCCATATTAGGAGGCGTTTCACCAGCCTGTACAGGGATGTGGATCTCAGACCGCCCTGGCGATTTATATAGGACACCACGGCCGTGTTGTCCGAACGGACTACGACGTGTTGGTCCTTGATTTGGGGACAAAAACGCGTCAGCGCGTTGTGCACTGCCAGCATTTCCAGGCAGTTGATGTGTTGGAGCTTTTCTCGTTCCGACCACAGGCCGAAGAACGGTCTGCCCTCGAGCAGCGCTCCCCATCCCAAGATGGATGCGTCTGTCGACACCATCCTCACTCCCGAGGAAGTCCCCAGGCTTACACCTGATCGGTACCAGTCGTCCGCCAACCAAGGTATCAGGGCTGTCACACAGCTCTGATTGACCTTGAGACGTAACCGGCCGGACACCCACGCTCTGCACGGTACTCGCGCTTTCAACCAGAACTGCAGAGGGCGCATGCGGAGCAAGCCCAGCTGAAGAACTGGTGATGCTGAGGCCATGAGACCTAGCATCCTTTGAAACGTCCTGAGCGGGGTAGTCGCGCCGCAGCGGAAGGATCTCGCCGCGCGCTGAATGTGCAGCACGCGCTGTGGCGACAGCCGCGCTGTCATAGACTGTGAGTCCAGAATGGTACCCAGAAACGAAATCGTTTGACTGGGGTTCAGTGAACTCTTTGTCCAATTGACCGTGATACCAAGATTCTCGAGGTGATCGAGTAAAATGGTTCTGTGCTCCACGAGCTGTGATCGTGATTGAGCTAGGATCAGCCAGTCGTCCAAATAGTTCAGCACTCGCATGCCTCTGAGTCTGAGAGGGGCGAGCGCTGCGTCCATGCATTTCGTAAATGTACGAGGTGCCAGGGACAAGCCGAACGGCAGGACTGTATACTGGTATGTCTGACCCTCGAAGGCGAATCTCAAGTATCGCCTGTGATGTGACGCTATCTGTATTTGAAAATACGCGTCCTTCAGATCTATTGACATAAACCAGTCTCCTCGGCGAACATGCGCGAGGATTTTCCTGGTCGTGAGCATTTTGAAACTGCGTTTCACTAATGCTTTGTTCAGCCGTCTTAGATCCAGTATGGGTCTGATACCACCGTCCTTTTTGGGGACTAGAAAGTATCTGCTGTATAGCCCCCCTTCGCTTTGAGCTTGAGGTACATGCTCTATCGCCCCTTTGCTTATCAGTTTTGATATTTCGGCGCGAAATAGGTGTGCTACTTCTAAAATCACCGTAGTTTCGACGCGCGCTGTGAAGCGGGGAGGGCGTCGACAAAACTGTAGCGAGAAGCCTCTCTTTATAATGCCTAGCACCCAGTCCAAAACCCCTGGAAGCGCTGCCCATGCTTCTGCATGGCTGGCTAAGGGCTGGATGCGAAGCGCGCTCTGTTCGCCGTGCGACAGAGGTGCTTCGGGGCGCAATAACGTAGGCGTTATGCCTGTGGCATTCGAGGCGGGGGGCGCGCTTATTACAGCGGGCAGAGCGCTCGTCCTCAACCTTACTACAGTGCTTAACTGAGTGAGGGAGGGCTGAGAGAGTCTCGCGGGACTTATGTCTGCGAGTAAATGTGGGCGGGAAGCGGGCACATTCACTGCTTTGGACGCGCTGCCTGCCTGAGCAGAGCGAGCGCGCACAGGTCTCGTTTTTACAGAGAGCCTGTGGTCTGTGAGACATAGTGTTTGTGGGCACTGGGAAGTGGGCACTTTCACTATATTGGAAGCGCAATCGACCTGAGTCGGTTTTTTGTGCGCGAGCCCTAAGTGTAGGGCTGTGCTTGTGTGTAGGGATGGGCACTGAGGAGTGGGCATCGACACTACATTTATAGCACCATTGGCCGTGGCCGGGACACCAGAAAATACACTCTTTTCGGGATATATCTGGGTAGCCGTGAAAACGGCTTTTGTGTGCAGGCAAGCGGGCAACTGTGCGGGCTTGCGTCTTGCAGAAAACGCTGGAACAGTCGCAAGTCTTGGGACTGAAACAGCGGCGCGCTTGGGTGAGAGACCGGCCGCAACGGGACTCACACACCTGCGCTTTCCTAGGCGTGCTAGGACTTCTTCGGGGCTTCCGGCTTTACCACAATCCTCGGCCGCGGCCCGCGCTGAGCGGGGCGTCGGTTGGTAGAGCGAGAGCGGGACCTCGAGCTGTGCTGCTGTCGCTGCTGTGAAGATGCGGCCGAAGGCGGGGGCTGAGGCTGAGAGCTCCGCGGAGTCTGTTTTTCACGACTCGCTGCAGAACCGGAGCGCTTCGGGAGGAAGTGCTTGAAGGCTTGAGACGCTTTCTGGGCTTCGGTAAATCTCTCCACGAACTCGGAGAGAGAAGATCCGAAAAGGCCAGCGGAAGACAGCGGGGCGTCGAGAAACGCGGTGCGCTCGGAATCAGCCATCTCCGTGAGCGTCAGCCATAGATGCCTCTCAGCAACAGTGGCGGAAGCCATACACCTTCCCATGGCTTGTGCAACAGACTTGGTAGCGCGGAGTGTTAGATCTGAAGCGCTCCTCAAATCCGCGATGCAGATAGCGTCAGGTCCCATCTCGTCCAACTTACGGAGGAGATCACCCTGGAATATCTGCAGCGTAGCCATGGTGTGTAGTGCTGACGCGGCCTGCCCAGCGGCGGAGAAAATTCGCGCGAGCAGCGTCGACGTCATGCGGCAGGCTTTTGAAGGCAACACCGGTTTAGTCCGCCGTCCAGCAGAGGGCGGGCAAAGGTGGGTCGCTATCGCCTGTTCCACCGGCGAAAGTGAAAGGTAGCCTCGGTCTTTCGCATTATCCAGGGAGGAAAATGCTGGCGACACAGACGAGCGCGTTCGCGCAGAGTAGGGCGCATTCCAGGCCTTCGCAACTTCTTCATGAAGCTCAGGAAGAAAAGGAGCGGGCTTTGATTCCGGAGAAGTGCGCTCACCAGGGAGGAAGCTACCATCCAGCCGGGTGCGAGAGGGGAGTTCCGGTGCAGACCACTCGAGGCCGAGGCTCGCAGTGAGGGCAGCTGCCATCAGCGAGCGCGAGCGCTGCATGGTCCTCACCCAAACAGGAGACACAGATGACATGGCGGTCTCCCTCGGTGAGTGGGGCTCGGCACGAGCCGCATGAAGGCATCTTTAAAAAGACGCAGCTCTTTTAGGGGGTGAGTGTCGCAGGGCGAACACACACACACACACAAGAACAGTAGAAATAATAGAAAGGATATGGCGTCGGAAAGCGCAGCAGGTATGGCAGTAGAAGGCGGCGTTGGCCAGCGGCTTCGAGCTCGTCCCGCTGAAGTGCTTGCCTCAGACGACGCTTGCTTCCTCGTGATCCAGCGATGCGTGAGCTTCGCTGAAGAGATGAAAATCAAGTGAATCAGCCTTTTCGAGCTCCTTATATAGAGGTTAGCCACACCCGTCTCGGCGGGAAATGACAAGGAGGGCGCGAAGCGCCCTCATTGGCCTGACGTCACCTCAGGCCTCGCTCGATAGGCTTATGCAGTTGCTGCAGAGCAGCCAATGAGCGAGCAAGCCGTCTCGCCATAGCTGAGTACTGCTGCAACGCGCTTTACATTTATGAAAATTAAGGATAATTTTTTGCTTCAGTATTTCGTGAAAAAAGAGTTTTTCCCGTAGCGTTTTTACAAAAACGCAGTACGAGAGGACTCTCGTAAGAGAACAATTAGACTCTTTGATCTGACGGTCTAAAGGTCATAGTTTATGTACTTGCATGCTAGAACTGACAGTTTGCTAACACAAACTCAATCCACAGAAGTGGATAAAGGGGTGATCAAGGGTAAAAATAATCATTATTACTCTGATACTTGTTAATATCCACTAGGTGGCATCGCAAGCAAAGGAAATTGTAACAGTAGTAAGTGCATCTGGATGGGGAGGTTTGTTCAAGTCCTTCATTAGTCCATGCGAGGGAATACTGCATTGCAATGTTGTGTTGCTAGCAAGGTTATTTTCGTAAACGAAAACTGAAACTAAGACTAAAACTATTGGTCAAAAAAACATTTTCGTAAACTGAAATAAAATTAGAAATTCATAATAATTGAAAAACTAAAACTAAACGAAACTAACAACAGTTACTGAAAAACTAACTGAAATAAAATAATAATTAGCAAAAATAAATAATCGTTTTCGTATTTAATAAGCTCTTTACTTTGGTGGAAAGTCTGACCGTTGGCTGTTTAGGGAAATGCCTGTAAATTGCGCTTCACACGCGTGAAGTTGCTGAGGCGATTAACCTCTGTCCTGTGACGCGCTCAATGAAGGACCAGCGAACACAGTCCTAAGCGGCTGTTCATAAAGGATGCGTCCGTGGCAGTGGAATGGGAAATAATAACTCAAGGTAATGAGACGCAAGTTGAACTTCTTTTAACTTGAGCGAAGCGTTTTTAGAATGTCCTTTCATTTGCGTGAGAGACGCGGGTGCAACAGCAAAACAAGTCCGTCAAGCACAAAAATACCTTTAATGTGGTGATGTCATGCTTTCATGAAGGTTGACAGGCTGAAATGTGCTGTTGTTATCTTTGTTTTTACAAAAGATTTTCTGCTAATAATATTGTTATCCATGTGGAGACATGTCCCGGGACACTACACACACACACACACACACACACACACACACACTCACTCACTCACTCACACTCTCTCTCTCTCTCTCTCTCTCTCTCCATAGACGTAATGGTTTATATATTGTACAAACTGTATATTCTGTCTCCTTACACTAAACCACTAAACCGACCCCTAAACATACCCATCACACACACACACACACACACACACACACACTAACCTGACCCCTAAACCGACCGATCACACACACACACACACACACACACACACACACACACACACACACTAACCCGACCCCTAACATACCCATCACACACACACACACACACACACACACACACACACACACAAACACACGCGCACACACACACACACACACACACACACTAAACCGACCCATCACACACACAAATACCCATCACACACACACACACACACTAACCCGACCCCTAAACTGACCCATCACACACACACACACACACGCACACACTAACCCGACCCCTAAACCGACCCATCTCACACACACACACACACACACACACACACACACTAACCCGACCCCTAAACCGACCCATCACACACACACACACACACACACACACACACACACACACACACACACACACACACACACACAGACACTAACCCGACCCCTAAACCGACCCATCACACACACACACACACACACACCCTAAACCGACCCATCACACACACACACCCATCACACACACACACTAACCCGACCCCTAAACTGACCCATCACACACACACACACACACACACACACACACACACACACACACACACACACACACACACACACTAACCCGACCCCTAAACCGACCCATCTCACACACACACACACACACACACACACACACACACACTAAACCGACCCATCACACACACACACTAACCCGACCCCTAACATACCCATCACACACACACACACACACACACACACTAAACCGACCCATCACACACACACACATACCCATCACACACACATACCCATCACACACACACACTAACCCGACCCCTAAACTTACCCATCTCACACACACACACTAACCCGACCCCTAAACCGACCCATCTCACACACACACACACACACACACTAACCCGACCCCTAAGCCGACCCATCACACACATTTTCAAAAAAACTCATTCTGTGTGATTTAATTTAGGCCCACAGTGACACAAGTCCCCATGAGTGTGTGTGCATTCAGGTTTAAGTCCTCACCACGATAGAAAAACATGTACACACTCATACACACCTCACACACTGCAAAGATACTTCATTATTTAATCACACTGGCTTCACAGCAGGTTGTCAGATTAATTTAGCTGTTTTTTTTGTTGTATGTACCAGTGTCACTCTGAAAAAAGTAAACTATGTTTAACAAGATTTCATCTTTAATATGAAGTAGTTTGTCTGTATTTTTCATCGTTTTTTTTTTTTCCTTGTATACTTTTAAGTTCCATTTATTTGGTGCTTTGTTCAATCTCAAACCATTATTTTTATTATTAAGATGTCTGCACAAGAGTTAACTGTAATCTCGGCAAACATTAAACTTTGCTGAAATTGTGCGTCTCGCTTTGGTCTAACCTGGAAGTGTTCTGTTTGCTCTGCTAAACTATAATTACTAAAACTAAAACTGAAACTAAATAAAATAAAAACTAAATAGAAATGTGTTTGCAAAATAAAAACTAAACTAAAACTAAACTTAAATTTAAAGCAAAATTGAAAACGATATTAAAATAAAAACTAATTTAGAAAAGCAAAACTATAATAACCTTGGTTGCTAGTAGTGTTCATTAGCTTGTTTTCTACTCCGATTGGCCAAGTGGAAGGGTCACGCTCCTCTACCCTTTGGTTAAGCCCTTGGCGAGTCCTACTGGCCCTCTTTGGGTGAGGACGGTGACTGGTTACCGGAGGAATTCTTACTGTGCTGTGCTGTGTGTCATAGATCGGGATAGATACTTCTTGATCTTAAGTTAGAAGATTGTTATTCTGTTCTGTTTGCCTGTTCTAGTTCTTTTTTTAGTCATAGAAAATGCATTAAAGAAAATGCAAATAAGGTAGTCCTACTTGACTACAAATTTCCAGAAAAAAAAAGAAGAGAATTCAATATGCTAAAACTGAATAATATAAAGAATACATATATATAAAAACACGCTTCTTTTGATAAATGAATCTTTCTTTATTTTGTGATTTAAGCTTGAAAATGTATTTTACACCTGTGCAAAATAAAAATGAATAATACACATTTCAAAGACTTTATCATGTCCATGTATAGAAAATATATATTAGTGAAACATTTTAAAATTTCAAAATAATAATTTTTTATACTTTATTTTTTTCAACAAAATACATGCTTTGGAACACAACCGAATGTATAAATGGGTAATGACGTTGCTAATTTACCTACATGCTAAATTAGACTTTTTATTTTTACACTTTACAGAAACCCAATCACAGAACGGAATAAGCTGAAAAAAGATTACATTGACAAATGTAGTACATTTTTATCTCCGTAGTAGGCTACTTCTATGTCTCACTAGGTGTATATGCGTCTTGGGTTACAGATGGAGTTTTTTTTTTTTTTTTTTTCATCCACTGCAAAAAGCTTTTGCTGCGTTCACTCCTCATCACACCACAGTTGTTTTCCTCCAGCGAAACAGGATGGCTGCGTTTGCTTGAGACTAAGATGACTGAGATGTTGTTTTGTCTCTGCAGGTGCAGGTGAGCTCTCGGTTAGGTGTGCCGGTGTCTTGTGTGTTACCGGTGAAGAACTACAGTCAGGAGCTGGAGCTGGAGCTTAACTTGGGGGCAGTCATGGCCTAATGGTTAGAGAGTCAGATGGCAGGAAATGACTGAGGTGCCCATGAGCAAGGCACCTAGCCCCCAATCGCTCACCGGGCGCCTCTGTGAATGCCTGCCCACTGCTCTGGGTGTGTGTGTCCTGTCACGGTTTGCAGTTTGTGTGTGTTCACTACTCGTAACTTGGATGGGTTAAATGCAGAGGACAAATTCTGAGTATGGGTTACTATACTTGGCATTCACATGTCACTTTCACTTTTAACAGTGATGTCCTGCTTCTCATCGCTCAACTTTGCAGATGACTGATCTGGATGATGTCATGGAGAACACCTTCCTAATAAATCGCTGCTGTTGGAGATTTTTCTTTTGGGATTGTAATGGTTTTAAATTTCCTGAGTGTTAATGAATGATTGTGTTACTGTACCAAAGGCATGTATGATGCTCGTTGTAGTATTTTCCTTTGCTAACAAGATTCATTGAAATTTATTTTGGACATTTTTCTTAAATATAATTGTCAGATTACATAAAGATGTTTACTATTAAATTGATCACGGTAAAGAACAAAGTGTTACAAGTTACAACCATAACTGTTCTCCACTACTATTCCTTTTTTATGTGTACTGCACCTTTAAATCCCTTGAGGTTCAGTGTCAATGCTTTTATAGAGACGTTTTATATAGCTAATATATAGCAGGGGCGCCTCATGACCGTCCACATGTGCACAACGAATTTTGAAGTCATTTATTCGTTTTTTGCCTGTGAACTAAAAAACTAAAAATCAAGCCGAAATCTCGTTTTTTCGTTTTTTGGAAAAAACGAATAAAGGCGCCGTTTCTCGTTTCTGCTTATTTCATATTTCAATTTTTATAAAAACAAACACAAGTTAGAATCCAACTTGGTTCTAATTCATTCAATAAAGAAAGTAAATATGAACATTTAAAAATCGAATCGCTTAAATTTAGTTTACATAACACACTAAACAGAGTTAAGTTTCTCAAACGATTATCCTGTAATTCCTGTTATCAGTATTAAGATATGTGGACACAAATGGCACTTTCTCCTAAGAAAGCCGCATTATAAAGACTGTGGAGATTTTGTTGTTGTTGTAACTTATGTTCTTTTGTCACAGATGCTAAAAGCCAAAGTTAGCAAAGTCAGCACAAATCCCCTCACTTCTAATTTACCCAAAGAGCGAAAAGAACAGCTCTGTGCTTCACTAGGGAATGTTGAACTAATTCTTCTCTACAAAGCTTCTGTTCATGGATATAATGCTTCTGCCTTCCACAAGCGATGTGACCGTCAGGGTACAACTTTACTTGTAGCCTATAACAGATCAGGCTACATCTTTGGTGGATACACTAGTGTAGATTATGCTCAAAGTGGACGGCAAATTACAGATGAGGAAGCTTTCCTGTTCAGCTTTCAAGGTGGAACCTGTAGCTACATCAAAGTTAACAGTGGATATAATGCACGTTACGATGATGCTAAATGGCCCAATTTTGGCCAACAGTTGTACTTTTGCTACAACAACCAACCAGCTGTGCATCATCAAGGAGGGAATGCATTCAACATTAATACCGCATCAATGTGTGGGAATGACTTTCAACTAAGTGAATGTGAGGTGTATAAAGTGGAACAGGGTAAGTCAATCATCAGCTTTATTACCAACCTATAGGCCTATTCTACACACAAAATCAAGTACAAATAAAAATGTTGTCTCTTTAATATAATTAACTTATTTGTTGTCTTTTAACATTACTCCAATAAAAAATTATCTTTATTCAACAATTCCCAGAGCCTCAAGTCAGCATTGAGGAGAAACCATGGAGGAATATTATGTGGACAACTGAGTATGTTTCTTCTTAATCTCTATTTTGCTAATTTCCTATGGAAAAGATGAAATAATAAAACCGATCTGTTGTAGACGAAGAGACGAGCTCATGGGATTGATCAGGAATCATAAACCCCTGATGACATCTATCAGCCGTGTTCGAATCCTAATGATCGGTCCTGTCGGTGCTGGAAAATCCAGTTTCTTCAACTCCATCAACTCAATCTTCACTGGTCATGTGACCAATAAAGCCATGTCAGGATCTGCAGGCACTAGTCTGACCGTACAGGTACAGATTCAACAGGGCTTCAGGACCTGCCTTGGCTTGTGACATAAAACAACAATTGTTCCACAACAAATAATGATTCCTGTTTGTTGGTAGTTTCGCACATACCCAGTGAATGACGGTCGTGAAGGAAAACCATTGCCATTTGTGTTGTGTGACACCATGGGACTCGAGGAACAATCAGGTGCAGGACTGGATATTGATGACATCAGCAGCATTCTTCAAGGTCACGTACCAGACCGCTATAAAGTAAGTGAATAGTTTCATGTTTCTGAGCTTGGAAATGTATATTTATGAGTAAAATTGATCTTTCATTTCCATTACTTTCAATTCAGTTCAGTTCAACCCCATGGCACCATTTCAACCGGATGAGCAAAAGGCCCCCAGACCTGCATCTCTACAGGAGAAGATCCACTGTGTGGTGTATGTGATCGACACCACCAAAATCTCCATCATGTCCAGCAAACTAGAGAAAAAACTCACTGCCATACGCAGAAAAGTGAACTCACTGGGTAAGTGAACATATTTAGTGTTTACCCTACCATTGTGCTCAAAACGACCCCCATGGAAGAATAAAAAAATTAAAAATAAAAAAAATAAAATATTGGACACGCGAGCTTCATGTAGTAACTTTAGCGGCTATGATTTTCGCTATATATCATTTCAGTACACTTGAAATCAAATCGCGATATTCACCTTATTTTCGAACGCGGAAGTAAATATGGGTCCAGTTTCCGGTTTTTGTGCGGCACTTCCGTTTCCTCGCTTCTCTGGGCTAACTAACGATATCGATTGCGAAGGATTATGCAGAGTTGACAGAAAAATGTTAACTTACACATGCCGTAGCAGATGAATACAACAAAGAACTAAAGCCCCGCCTCACCCAGGTCGGGTTCTGGACCTGGTTGAAAACACTCATGCATCTAGCTGGCAGATTGCCAAAACTTCGCCGGCGCCTTCAGCACCGCCCTAAACACGGTCGGGCCAACGCTGGACTAAGTTAATATATCTATGGAGGTAGGCTATTTTGTCATGTCAAATGTATTAATAATGTCATCAGAATGCAACCAAAGCACATGATAGCAATAAGTAGATGGCTATAAATAATTATAAATCATACAAAATAAATGCCATGATGATCATGCCATGATGACTAGATTTTATACAGGGGTTACTATAATGATTTTGTTTCTCCTTGGAGTTTTTATTCAGACTTCGTAGCCCAGCCACTTTTCTGGTATCGGGTGGTCTTCTGTAGGTCTTGTGTTCACGAAATGAAAAGAACAAACATACGGTCGTTTCTTCAAATGGGCTGCGTGGCGTGTCCGTTATTTCGGCTCCCATGTTACAGTTTTTCTCTATTGGTTTGGCTCATTTCTTGAAACAGAAATTACATTCTCAAAACTCTAAGATAATTTGGCAAAACAGTCTTACAGTTCAGCACAACACTATAGCTCACTTGCAAAAGCTCATATCTCTCCCAAAACTGTTCACTCATGCTTCAAAACTAAATTCCTTTCCCATATAAAGAGTCAGTGCCACGAAAATGGCAAAGATCCTTCTCAATTGCTTTGGCTCATTTCTTGAAACAGACCGGACGTTCTCAACACTCTTGGTGCTTTTGCCAAAATAACGTGGATAGTTCGGCACAACACCATGGTTCACCTGCAAAAGCTCATACCTCTCCCAAAACAGTTCACTCATGTGTCAAAACTAAATTTCCTTCTCATTTAAACAGTCAGTGCCCCCAAAATGCTTCGTCCCTTTGGCATTGTGAAAGCACTGCAAGTCAAAATGTTTAGATGTTTTGTCACTATGGCAGAGGACCATTGAAATATCCCTCATGTCCACCTTTCAGTCTTAGCCCATCCTTCATTGACAATGGTTACTGTACTGTTTTTTGTCTAGCTAACAGAATACAATTGTGTATAAAACTGAAAAAAAGAAATAGGATTTTAGGGTAAGAGTAGCCTCCAAGGTTTGACATCACACATTGCACTTATACTGCCAAGGAAATTGTAACCATCATTCACACACATAGAGTAACTTCCATACATCAGAGTAAAAAGAAAATGTATACAGCATAATATACTCTAATATAAACACACAAACAAAAAACAATGAAAATTATATGCAGCCTACAGTGCTGTAAATAAAGCTGGAGTTTCACAACTAAAAGTTCAGTGGTCGCTGTCCTCACCCTCCCTCTCCTGGCCACCGTCCTCACCCTCCTGGCCATCCACACGCTGCTGTCTGTCTGGCCACAGATTCTCGTACACATCACAGTGTATATTCTCCCTTGCGATGCAACGAGGGAAGAAGCGGCGTGCATGTCGCAACCATTCCCTACACTGATCTCCTGTAATATCCTCACACGCAGCGTCCATTGCATGGAGCAGGGACCTCTGATCTTGAGCCCGATGCTCATACACTCTCTACCTCCAAGCGGAGAAATACTCCTCAATAGGATTGAGGAAAGGAGAGTAAGGTGGTAGGAACACCATGACCATCCTTGGATGAGTAGTGAACCAGGCCCTGATGAGCGGGCCACGGTGGAAATTCACATTGTCCCATACAATGACATATTGTGGTAGGTGAGGCCCTACGAGACCTCTCTCATTTTCAGGGATCAAATCAAAATGAAGGCGGTCCAAGAAGATGAGGAGCTTCTGTGTATTGTATGGGCCAAGACTGGGGATGTGAGTGGCCACACCATTCTCAGATATGGCAGCACACATAGTTATATTGCCCCCTCGCTGGCATGGGACATAAAAAAATAAAAAATATATTATCGATTTTCAATATTGCACCTGTCAATACAGAACGAAATATTCTGTAGCCTATTTTGCCGTCAATACTGCCGACGTTGTCTTTGCTGCTATATATTTATGTTTAACATTAAGTGCCTTCCACAACTCTCTCCCCATATGTCGAATATATCACCAATGAGGCTTATCATGTCACCTAGCAGCAGCAACGCCTCGTCAGAGATGTTTCTGGTGTGCAAAGACATAGAAAACACCACGCAACAGAAACGCCACGCAGCCAGTGTGTCGCCTGATTATTAAAATGTCAATAATTCGGTGATTAAAACACTCCTGCTCCAAGTAAATCTTTCTTTTGTGCCAGTAATTATGACAACCTCTAACTGCACAAACAATCCCGGTCTTCCTTGAAGCCATAACGATGAGTTTGTTGTTACGAACAACGCTCGCCAGTGACCGGAAGTGCCTGACCGGAAGTCTCGCACAAAATACCGTCAACTGGCTGCGTCCGTATTTCCGTTAAAAATAAGGTGAATAGACTAGTGTGTGAATATTAAACCACAAAAAGACTATTTAAATAAGAATCCTACATGTTCTGTGTGAATGAATGGTGCAGGCGACACACAGTTTCATTTACCACACACACACACACACTGAAGTATGTGTGACACTGTTTTTTGCCTATGAGGAAACGAATGCATGAACTTCATCTCCAGTCTCTAGATCCGCTCTGAAAGTCACTTCGTAAGCAACCGCTTCATTTGAAAAAAAAAAACTATCGTCATGTCAGAGAATGTCTAATAAGGGGAGAAGTTCCACTCTCAGTAAACTTCCGGCTTCTGAACTGGTTGCAGTTCCACTCTGGTTCCTTACGAGGGCGCTCACAGGACAAGTGCAGAATGAATGGAGGTCTATGGCAGTATACCCCTCAAAATCCACTTTTCTCAGGATATAATTTTTCGTCTAGTAATTTGAATGTTGTATTTGAAAGGAGATGCAAAGAAATTACACATTGCTGGGTGTTAGATTTTTTAGAGTCACTTATTTGCTTTAAAAAGTCTTTTAAAATTTCAATGACGTCATACACATCGTACGACCAGAGATACTGCTTTACGGCAATCCTTCAGTCACTTTGGTGCTTTCGCGCTCTGCACTTTCTTTTCTCTCGAGGCATCGACAACACAGCTGACACAGGTAAATACACGTGCTAGAAGAGTTTTTGTTTTGTTTGTTTCTGGTCCCGCTTCGGATGCCACGATGCCAACAAGCGGTATCTCTGGTCGTAATCAGTCCTTCACTGACCAATCAGCGTTCATTAGCAGAATGCTAGCATGTTATGGGCAACAACAACTCAACCTGTAAGAAATCGAAAGGACATAAGTACTCGTTCATTCAACTTTCGACCTATAACCCATGTTGAACTTGCAAAACCTACAATCAAATCTGAGATTTCTCAACGGCAATCGGGTGAAAGAGGTAAATTTAGCCGTCTAGCTCCATAGACTCCCATTCATTCTGCACTCATGGGCAATCGCCCCCAGTGGAACTCTGGTGGAACTACAACCAAAATTCAGAACAATAGGACTTAATAGGGAGTGGGCAGGCTCTCCGTAGACAGGCTCTGGACACGTCATAAACACAGAATAACTCAAAGGTCATCACGGCAACCCGTCGAAATAAAAGTTCGGTTTAACTTGACAGAAATATATTACTGTTGTATAGTAGAATTTAGATACGTCTCAATGTAATAATAATACTGACACTAATACAAATAAGTTATCATCAAAACTTTATTTTTTAAGGAATAATAAAAAAAAATTTCTTCCATGTTTTCTTTTTAACAGTAAAGCCCATTGTGCTGCACGTTGTTTGACAAAAAGTTGGTTTAATTTCATATGATTAAAAGAAATGTAATTAATGTTTTATGTCTTCATTTGATTACCAGAGAAAACACACCGAATTTGTGTGAATTTTTTAATTTTTTTATAGAATTCTTTTTAAATATTGTATACATTTACAGTAATAATTGTTTATAATAAAAGTTTCATGATTTCAATTAATTAGACATTTTACACCACGTATCCGTAACTATTTTCGACACTATTTTCGGGGAATCTACCCCCCACTACCCCCCGAAAAATATCCTAGGGGAAACACTGATAATTATGCCAATCATGTGACTAATCCAAAGTAGGTTGTACATTGAGCTACCTGATAGTTGCATTGACACACCACATCATTTTCAGGCATCGCTCAGATCGTCTTGATGACAAAAGTAGATGAAGCATGTCCTCTAGTGGAGGAAGATCTTCAGAGCCTTTATGTCAGTTCCTACATCAAGACGAAGGTGAGACATGGTCACATGATCACATGAGCTGTTCCCACAGGACTCAGAGTGACTGAGATGTTGTTTTGTCTCTGCAGGTGCAGGAGGTGAGCTCTCGGTTAGGTGTGCCGGTGTCTTGTGTGTTACCGGTGAAGAACTACAGTCAGGAGCTGGAGCTGGAGCTCAACTGTGACGTCCTGCTTCTCACGGCGCTACAGCAGATGCTCCGCTTTGCAGACGACTATTTTGATGATATACGTCCTGTGGAGGGCAACCCTATATAAGGTTTTTTCTCAGTTCTTGTGGCTGATACCAGATTTGAAAATGGCCAAATCGAAAGCTCTACGAATCATTTACATTTACATACATATTTTTGTAACGTTGTCTTTTCCCTTTATTTTCTTGTCAGATTGCACCAGAATGCTTTGTTTACATGTTAAAATCACAAAATATTATTATGGGGGAGGATGCCCCCAGAATCCCCCCCCTACCCCCCCCCCCCCCCTACCCCCCCCCCCCCCCTCAAGGATTTCATTCATAAACATGCCACCCTTTTTACCTTTTGTGAGTTTGCAGGTCTGTGATCTGGACACTCATCATTTGCTTTTATGCAGAAACATTCAGTACTTTTATACTCGTATTTCATTGAGCTGTGAAAAAGTTTAATGTTTATTTTTTTAATAAGTTACAGTGATTACACTTTTTATGTTTTTTTTTTTTACTCAATTTGTGTGATTTCTCTGTACTTTTTACGCTTGATCTTCAATGATGTTCTATAATTCTTCACTTTTGTTTTGATTTGTGGGCTATTGTGACTTTACACTCTGTATGAGGACTAATAAAGTTTGACTATTTTGTAGGCCTACTATGTATTTGGCATTAATCTACTAGATATTTTGAGACAAAAATGTACCACAGATTGTTTACATAGACTAGTTGACTCAGTTAAATATATCATGAATGTTTACTAAAGTAAACAAAAGAGTCAAAATGCCTTCAAGATGGGTGAAAATCTGCTACCCACCTTAATTTTAACGGAAAAACGGGTGCGATTAGTCAATTAAATGTGCGAGGCGTCTGGTGCCATCCACTTCCAGTTAAGCTGTATGATAACAACAAGTTATGTTGCTGTTCATTTTCAACTCTTAGTTTCAAGTCTATAACACGAAAATATCAATGATAATTTTCAAACAACTACAACATAGAATATTATCTCTGGGGACTTTTAGTGCTTTAGATTTGAGTGCAGCGTTCGACACTGTTGATGGCATTCTATTGTAACGCCTTGTACAGTGTGGGCATCCGAGGAAGTGCCCTTATCTGGTTTAAATAGTCTTAGTAGCAGAACCTTTTCAGTAGGCATTGGAGGCTACAGTCAGGAGCTGGAGCTGGAGCTCAACTGTGACGTCCTGCTTCTCACGGCGCTACAGCAGATGCTCAACTATGCAAACGACTATCTGGATGATGTTGGTCCCGTGTAGAGCAACCTTTTTTAACATGCTTTTCGTTGAGTTTTTCCTCAGTTCCGGCTAAAATGCAGCCATATTGTTACATTGGCTTTGAATAGCATATAGGTGGCTTAGTTGCCATAATGTATTTTTAAGCCAGACAATTGGTGTATTACTTGTATTACATTTATTTATTGTGGCTTATTTAATGCCCGAATGGTGTAAGATCTTATCAAGTTTACAGTATAATATTACAAATTAGGACAAATTATGCTTATTTTTCTCTACTCTGACACCATCAGAAGTAATTTGGCCAAGGTTATGTCAGAGAATGTCTAATAAGGGGAGAAGTTCCACTCTCAGTAAACTTCCGGCTTCTGAACTGGTTGCAGTTCCACTCTGGTTCCATATGAGGGCGCTCACAGGACGAGTGCAGAATGAATGGAGGTCTATGGCACTATACCCCTCAAAATCCACTTTTCTCAGGATATAATTTTTTGTCTAGTAATTTGAATATTGTATTTGAAAGGAGATGCAAAAATATTGCACATTGCTGGCTGTTAGATTTTTTAGAGTCACTTATTTGCTTTAAAAAGTCTTTTAAAATTTCAATGACGTCATACACATCGTACGACCAGAGATACTGCTTTACAGCAATCCTTCAGTCACTTTGGTGCTTTCGCGCTCTGCACTTTCTTTTCTCTTGAGGCATCGACAACACAGCTGACACAGGTAAATACACGTGCTAGACGAGTTTTTGTTTTGTTGTTTTAAAAGGCCATGCTGAAAATACACACACACACACACACACACACACAATGCCATCAAGCGGTATCTCTGGTCGTAATCAGTCCTTCACTGACCAATCAGCGTTCATTAGCAGAATGCTAGCGTGTTATGGGCAACAACAACTCAACCTGTAAGAAATCAAAACGACATAAGTACTCGTTCATTCAACTTTCGACCTATAACCCATGTTGAACTTGCAAAACCTACAATCGAATCTGAGATTTCTCAACGGCAATCGGGTGAAAGAGACAAATTTAGCCGTCTAGCTCCATAGACTCCCATTCATTCTGCACTCATGGGCGATTGCCCCCAGTGGAACTCTGGTGGAACTACAACCAAAATTTGGTACAATAGGACTTAATAGGGAGTGGGCAGGCTCTCCGTAGACAGGTTCTGGTTATGGCCAGATTTATCCTTCATTTGCAACATTTGCATCCTTCATGTCAATGAACTCTTATGGTACTTTCCGGATATAATCCCAAACTGACTTGATTATAAGATGCCAAAAATGACCAAGATACAACAACTTTGTTTAGCATATCAAAATGTTTTCAATATATTTTACTGCCCAACAGGTGTCATGTAAATGTATATAAGAACTCTTTAGTTGAAACTGGAAACAATACCCAACTGGAAAGTAATTGTGACAGACATGGAAACCTCTGGTGTTCACTATGTTACTAATGTTTGAGAAATGAGAACTGATTTGCTCAGACACAAAGCCAGGTGAGGAATCGCTGGGCGGTTCCCACGCCACAGGTACTTCTGTTTGTTCAAACTATTAGCGCAGTTTTTCATCTCCCTCAACACACATTGTTTTAGAGAGACCTGAGAATTCATTAATTGTTTGTTGATACATTTCAATGCAAACAGGTTTGACTTGGGTGTAACATGCTAGAACAAGTTGAAGCATTTCCGTGTTTATTTTCACACAGCAAGTGCTCTACGAAAGGTAAGCTACACATATTTAGTATAAAATATTACATACATATATTCTAAATTGGTTTTAATTGTTTTTTTATTGATTAGTGTTTGGGAAAATATGCTGTAAAATGATTTTATTTTGATCTGCCAATTCATATAACTCTTTGTAGGCAACAGTGGTAATTCACAGAAGCAATGAACAGCAAGTTTAAAGGAAAGTAAGTACGAAAAATAAATTTCCATTGTGCATTAGTACATCAAACAAACAAATGAATACACAAGCCACAAACAGGGGAAGAGTGACTAATGAGCTTTTTCAACAAATGGCCAAACTAAATATGAGCTGGTTTTAGCTGTTGTAATATAAACAAAATAGATAAATTTGTATCTAGGTGTGTTTTATACCAATAGAACATTCATTTTACATTCTATTCATTTTACTTGAGATTTTTACAGCTTTTCAACCCTGCAACCAAAATTTGGGGTATGTTTACACGACAACAATGTACTAAGAACGTAAAAGTTTTTCGTTTGCGATTTTTTATTTCGCGCATAAAGGACAACATCCCTGTTCACACCTATGTCACTTTGTAAAGAAACACTTCGCGCCTATAGACTGAACACATTATACACATGCGCGTGACGTCACCTTCACACATTTGTGTTTTTGTAGTTTATACAGAGACGTTAATAATGGTATCGTTTTCAAAAGCTTGCACTTTCACGCCCCCAAAACGCTGCTGTTGTGTAAACGAACGGCCAAAACTCATACGTTTTTCGTTGAAAATGCTCATGGCCCTTGTAAATACAGTTTAGTTTGGGACCGAATGTCTTATTATACCTTATATTTCCAATAAATTAAAGAATTTTTGTAGTGATTTTGTCTTTTTATTTTTATTTGGTAACAGGATTGAATGGTTATAAGCTTTATGAATGCAGTGAATACATCTAATCATGATGTCAAAATAAATGAATTAATAAAATATGACCCAAAAGTGTACCCTGTTAGTGGAATGTGCTGACTAAAAATATGAATTCATTAAGCTCAATTTATATTGTATTATTTGCATGTCTTTGTCTTCAAGGATGCATAAAAGACAAGTCAGAAATGTCACCACGGACTCCCTCACTTCTGGTTTAACCGAGGAGAAAATAAATCAGCTCTGTGGTTTGCTGGGGAATGTTGAACTGACTCTTCTCTACAAAGCTTCTGTTCATGGATATGATGCTTCTGCCTTCCATCAGCGATGTGACCGTCAGGGTCCAACTTTACTTGTAGCCTATAACAGTTTAGGCTACATCTTTGGTGGATACACTAGTGTAGATTATGCTCAAAGCGGACAGCAAATGACTGATCCAGACGTATTCCTATTTAGCTTTCAGGGCAAGATCCCTGTGTGCATCAAAGTTAACACTGGATATAATGCACGTTATGATGATGCTGGAGGACCCAACTTCGGCCAACAGTTGTACTTTTGCTACAGCAACCAACCAGTTTTGTTAAATCAAGGAGTGAGTGCATTTAGTGTTGATCCAGCAACAATGTTTGGGAACGACACTCAATTGACTGAATGTGAAGTGTACAAAGTGGAGCAGAGTAAGTCAATCATCAGAAAAAAATAGTTTTATATGCACATGTAGTCATGTACAATAAGTTTCAGTCCTTTTAAATAATGTTTTTTTTTTATTGTTAACATTTTACTTATTGTGCCAGGCTCTCAAATCAGTGCTGAGGAGAAACCATGGAGGAACTTTTTGTGGACAGCTGAGTATGTTTCCGCTCAGTTTTTGAGATCTTTTGTTCACTGAAGCCCTAAGGGGCGAAGGGCCCTGTTGTTTTCTTTAGGTAGGCCTACATTTTTATTTCACATTTTCGGGCACTTTTGGGACCCTTAAAGGAGAACTCCGGTCAATTTTAACATTGAGCTAATTTTTTTGTACATTTGGAGTGCTGTCAGTACAGAGAACAACGACAAAAATCAGTGTTGCCTACACCGTGTTATCCTCTTTTTAAAATTTGCACCCTGTTGACTCATACCTGTATTTACATCCTGTTTTCGGTCGAAGTCCACAGTAGTCGATTGTCGAGTTCACGCGCGTGATCATAGGTACTAAACCTATGCGCATGAACTCGACAATCGACTACTGTGGACTTCGACCGAAAACAGGATGTAAATACAGGTATGTGCGCTGGCTGAATAAACATCATTTTTATTAATATCTTTCACATCTACTGCAGTCAGATTCACCCGCGTTCACTCGGAAGGAATCACTCACATGACCTGTGCACTTGTAATGACACATCAAGGATGTTAAGAGGCTAAAAGCAGGTTTAAAACTTGCCCCATTGAAGTCAACAGGGTGCAAATTTTAAAACGAGGATAACACGGTGTAGGCAACACCGATTTTTGTCGTTGTTCTCTGTACTGACAGCACTCCAAATGTACAAAAAAATGAGCTCAATGTTAAAATTGACCGGAGTTCTCCTTTAACATGCTCAAAAACTCTTGAAACTTTGCAAACACACACGCTGGAATCGTCGGCTATCGGGGTCGCACAAGTGGACATGGGGGGTTGTGGGGGGCTCTGCAGCAGACCCTTTTATATGGTTGTATTTGAGGGGCTCTGTAGTGCACCCCTTTTCACCTACAGTAACCAAACTTCAAACACTTATAGATCTCATCAGGCCAAACAACTTTCACACTCTAAAGCCCCTTTCACACGCGTTGATCCCGGGAAATTGCCGTAAAATTGCTAGAGTGCCTTCTGTGTGAACGCAAACACATCCCGGGACTGATGCCGGGATGGGGACCTAGTAACATTGCCGGGATCAGTCCCGGAACGCACCCTGTGTGAACAAAAGCCAGGACCAATGCCGTAAGGGGTGTGTCCTAGTGATGACGCACGTGCCATCGCTCCGGCCTTTCTACAACCTGACAGGAGTTATCACATCCTGACGTCACGTGTCTTTACGGATGTGTGTGAACGCACTTACTGTGTGAATGAACCAAAATTAAACGATCCCGGGACAAATCCTGGGACAGATTATCTGTGTATTTTCCGGAATCTTTGTGTGAAAGGGGCTTAAGTCAAAATCCAGCCCAACAGGAAGTTAACTATAATGAACAAACTCGGTCAGGATGAAGCTAAAACACTTAGGATGCTAAATTGCCAGCAGATTTTTGATATCTCAAATGGATTTCATACCTAATTAATAACTTTTATTAGCTTTTGCATTTGGTATTTATATTTAGACAATCAAAGACTTTCTGTCACAGTTTATTTTTTCCATTTTTTGTGGAAATGTATTTTTTGGCTCAACTAACTGGTAAAACGGTCTCCAACTTATAATTTGATCTCTCTCTCTCTCTCTCTGTGTAACAGTCTATTTTATACTTTTGATTGTTTAGAGTTTAACTTATTCATTTCTGGGCTTTTGCCTGCATTAATGGATAAGAAATCTCTTAGCTCTTGTCTTTTTCTATCAATTTGAATAACAAAATAAAGGCATAGATCCAATTCACTTGTAGAGTCTAGGTGTTATATAATTAGTTTAATAATTAGGTTAATACAATTATAAAAATGCTTTAAGATAAATACTTCTGGACTTAATTTTGAGCTGCAAATGATAACTTCATACTCTTCTGGTTCTACTAACTGGGAAACAGTTAATCCATTGATCTTCTGCCTCTGTGTTTGACAACACACTGACAACATAGTTTTATATAGTTAGTTAATAATAAGATTAAATGCGAATATTAAAAATCCTTAATATAAATCCTTATGCAAATTATAAATTCACACTCATTTGAAAGTGACCTATAACATTCTATGACATGATATTAATCAAAATTTTATTGATCTTGTGGAAGTGGCTGTTGTGGTATATTTTTCTATTGTAATTTGATATACAGCTATAAAAATGTGTTTATGTTGTAGACGAAGAGACGAGCTCATGGAATCAATCAGGGATTATAAACCCATGATGACATCTGTGAGTCGGGTCAGAATCCTAATGATCGGTCCTGTCGGTGCTGGAAAATCCAGTTTCTTCAACTCCATCAACTCCGTCTTCATGGGCCGCATGACCAGCAAAGCCATGTCAGGATCTGCAGGCACTAGTCTCACCACACAGGTACAGATTCATCAGGATTCATAGTGTTTCCTACAGAAGTCTCTCTTCAGGTCGAGGAACAGCTCTTGATGACTTCAGGTCTTGATGTGTTTCTCTTCTTGGTTGGTAGTTTCGCACATACCCAGTGAAAGACGGTCGTGAAGGAAAACCATTGCCATTTGTGTTGTGTGACACCATGGGACTCGAGGAGCAATCAGGTGCAGGACTGGATATTGATGACATCAGCAGCATTCTTCAAGGTCACGTACCAGACCGCTATAAAGTAAGTGCACTATTCTACAGAATGAATGAAGGTTGAAGTATGAATGATACAATTTTTGTTTCATGCTAAATCCTCTTGATTCAGTTCAACCCCATGGCACCATTTCCACCGATGAGCAAAAGGCCTTCAGACCTGCATCTCTACAGGAGAAGATCCACTGTGTGGTGTATGTGATCGACGCCACCAAAATCTCCCTCATGTCCAGCAAACTAGAGGAAAAACTCGCTGCCATACGCAGAAAAGTGAACTCGCTGGGTAAGTGAACATATTTATGCCAATCATGTGACTAATCCAAAGTAGGTTGTACATTGAGCTACCTGATAGTTGCATTGACACACCACATCATTTTCAGGCATCGCTCAGATCGTCTTGATGACAAAAGTAGATGAAGCATGTCCTCTAGTGGAAGAAGATCTTCAGAGCCTTTATGTCAGTTCCTACATCAAGACGAAGGTGAGACATGATCACATGGTCACATGAGCTGTTGCAGCCCGTTCTCATCCCAAGGCGTCATATACTGACGCTTTTGACATTTCGTCTACATCGAACGCACATGGTACCCTTTAGCGTCAATATGAGATGCAGATAGATATGGGCCAGAAGGCGCCTCCTAGCGGTCTAACCCTAACCCTACCCCAGACCTAAACCTACCCATAACCGAACAAAGCTCTGTGCGTGTCATATTGACACTAAAGGGTGCCATGTGCGTTCGATGTAGACGAAATGTCAAAAGTGTCAGTATATGACGCCCTAGGATGAGAATGCGTTGGCTGTTCCCACAGGACTCAGAGTGACTGAGATGTTGTTTTGTCTCTGCAGGTGCAGGAGGTGAGCTCTCGGTTAGGTGTGCCGGTGTCTTGTGTGTTACCGGTGAAGAACTACAGTCAGGAGCTGGAGCTGGAGCTCAACTGTGACGTCCTGCTTCTCACGGCGCTACAGCAGATGCTCAACTTTGCAGACGACTATCTGGATGATGTTGGTCACACAGAGAGCCACCCCATATAAAGGGCTGCTGTTATTTAATTTCCTCAACTATTCTGAGGCCAAATTTACGTTTGAGACTAAAAATGTAGAATTTGTCTGCAACAAATATAAAACACAATCACAGATTATCTGAGTTAATGTCAAACACAAAGAGTTCTGTTGTTACAACCTGCTCCCACTGCTTGTAACACTAGCTGGGGATAGATGTAGATGTTGTAATAAGATCCACACAATCTAAATTTATGCAAGAATGTTATTAAAGAACTAAGAATAATCTGTTTTGAATAAAGTGAACAATTTAAAGTAACAAAAACATAGTATTGTATTTATTTAAGGACTTTAAATTTAGCACAAAAACTATTGCCGTGTGTGTTTGTGTGAGTGTTCTGTATTCCTGTCACATAACAGTTCAGTCACTATGTTGTCATCCACCAATATTATGTGAATTTTGGGATATCACATAAAAACGCTGGAAGGTGCTTTCACACAGGCTATATATGGCACGATTGCAGAAAGCAAATGATCCACAGCTGTATTCCACAAACACAAGGTTTAATAATAATTAAAAAAAATTTATTAGGTTTATTATTTGTTAGGTACAATCTTTCATAGACCAACATGCAACACGCCAGATGTTTCGTTACTGAATGAATCAGCGTTTTCTTAACAAATCAAGTGAGTGGTGTTAGTTTAATATTTAGAGTATCATATATTGCTTGAGGGTTTTTCTTGTTGTTTCTCTGATGTTCCTGTTCTCTTCACCCATTAAAGCAAAATTGATATTACTCAGTATTTATTCGAGTAAGTACAATGCAACTACGTCACCTTCCAATAAAGTTCAATCAGATATCTTAAATACAGTGAGGAAAATAAGTATTTGAACACCCTGCTATTTTGCAAGTTCTCCCACTTAGAAATCATGGAGGGGTCTGAAATTGTCATCGTAGGTGCATGTCCACTGTGAGAGACATAATCTAAAAAAAAACCATCCAGAAATCACAATATATGATTTTTTAACTATTTATTTGTATGATACAGCTGCAAATAAGTATTTGAACACCTGAGAAAATCAATGTTAATATTTGGTACAGTAGCCTTTGTTTGCAATTACAGAGGTCAAACGTTTCCTGTAGTTTTTCACCAGGTTTGCACACACTGCAGGAGGGATTTTGGCCCACTCCTCCACACAGATCTTCTCTAGATCAGTCAGGTTTCTGGGCTGTCGCTGAGAAACACGGAGTTTGAGCTCCCTCCAAAGATTCTCTATTGGGTTTAGGTCTGGAGACTGGCTAGGCCACGCCAGAACCTTGATATGCTTCTTACAGAGCCACTCCTTGGTTATCCTGGCTGTGTGCTTCGGGTCATTGTCATGTTGGAAGACCCAGCCTCGACCCATCTTCAATGCTCTAACTGAGGGAAGGAGGTTGTTCCCCAAAATCTCGCAATACATGACCCCGGTCATCCTCTCCTTAATACAGTGCAGTCGCCCTGTCCCATGTGCAGAAAAACACCCCCAAAGCATGATGCTACCACCCCCATGCTTCACAGTAGGGATGGTGTTCTTGGGATGGTACTCATCATTCTTCTTCCTCCAAACACGTTTAGTGGAATTATGACCAAAAAGTTCTGTTTTGGTCTCATCTGACCACATGACTTTCTCCCATGACTCCTCTGGATCATCCAAATGGTCATTGGCAAACTTAAGACGGGCCTTGACATGTGCTGGTTTAAGCAGGGGAACCTTCCGTGCCATGCATGATTTCAAACCATGACGTCTTAGTGTATTACCAACAGTAACCTTGGAAACGGTGGTCCCAGCTCTTTTCAGGTCATTGACCAGCTCCTCCCGTGTAGTTCTGGGCTGATTTCTCACCTCTCTTAGGATCATTGAGACCCCACGAGGTGAGATCTTGCATGGAGCCCCAGTCCGAGAGAGATTGACAGTCATGTTTAGCTTCTTCCATTTTCTAATGATTCCTCCAACAGTGGACCTTTTTTCACCAAGCTGCTTGGCAATTTCCCCGTAGCCCTTTTCAGCCTTTTGGAGGTGTACAATTTTGTCTCTAGTGTCTTTGGACAGCTCTTTGGTCTTGGCCAAGTTAGTAGTTGGATTCTTACTGATTGTATGGGGTGGACAGGTGTCTTTATGCAGCTAACGACCTCAAACAGACTGTGCATCTAATTTAGGATAATAAATGGAGTGGAGGTGGACATTTTAAAGGCAGACTAACAGGTCTTTGAGGGTCAGAATTCTAGCTGATAGACAGGTTTTCAAATACTTATTTGCAGCTGTATCATACAAATAAATAGTTAAAAAATCATATATTGTGATTTCTGGATTTTTTTTTTCCGATTATGTCTCTCACAGTGGACATGCACCTATGATGACAATTTCAGACCCCTCCATGATTTTCAAGTGGGAGAACTTGCAAAATAGCAGGGTGTTCAAATACTTATTTTCCTCACTGTAGATGTTATTTAGAAAAGAAAGTGTAACTATTGCAAGTTTTTTGCAGTAATTTCATCAAAATACTTTTCTGATTAACTAAAATGAATTGTTGAGAAAGGGACTTAAAGGTTAACTAAGTAACTTTTTTACCTTAACTGAACAGCTTCGGAGTCATTGGAATGGTTATAATACTTATTTCGGGTTGAATGGTGGTCGTTTCGCACCCCCCTGGTGCCCGTGAGCGGAAAATTCGCACTTGCAACTTTGAGACGGCGGGCCGCCGCGTCAGGAAGTATCGCGTGATATCAGGTCTCGCGATGTAAACAACTGCTTTACGGCCAAAAGAAATATGCTAAAATGCCGTCATTATTGCGCTCCCTCACGCTGTCCGAACCTGAATGAAGAAGACGTTTTAAAGAATGTCCCATCTGCTTTGATGTCGTTGATCTACTAGCCTCTGGTGTCTGAGAATCACCAACGAGTTTTTACAACAGTGTTGTCAAATATCTATTCCGAAGCTGTGGGGGGAGCTCTAGAGAGAAACCTGTGAGCAAAAAGCGAGAATACAGCGAAGAAATCCCGAAGCTACTGAGTGCTGCTTTAATATCTTTCTGAAAAATGTAATCACTATGCAATGAAAATATATTTTGAATTTGTTCATGATAGGATGGACATATTGTGGTTTGCTCAATTGTCAGCGTGCAGTTAATTTATAAAAAAGTGCTGGAACTTAACCAAAATGCATTTCTAACAGCCTAGGGTCTCCTTAATACGACAAATATGAAGTTAAATGGAAAATCTCAGCTTTTTATCTTGTAAACTGAGAAGTCTGTAAGGCACTTTATGGTGAAGCAGTGCGATGTATGGTGATGGTGATGTTGCGCGTTTAAAAGTGAATATGTCTATGAAAGATTGTACCTAACTTTACTGTGTACAAGACAACATTTGGTTTTAAAATAAAAAATAATGAATAAACATCATATAAAGCCTATGTGACAGCGCGATGAGCTTGAGTATGGAAGGCCAACAGGGCCAAAACGTGTGAGACTTACATGTTAACGCTGGAAGGCGAATACCCATACCATACCCGTGCTGCTTTTACACTGCATATATCAATATGTAAATATCATGATACCAAGTAGTATCGCGATACCACGCATTGGACGCTTTGTCATATGAGGTGTACTACTTTAATATTTACATAAAATTATGTTAAAAAAATAATAAACAATTTTATTACACAAATAATGTCTACCCTAGCACTGTCCTATAAAATAAAGGCAAGAGTCTAAAATATCACTTAAAAAAAATTATAAACAGAAAGGTAAGTGAAGCTGAGATACTACCAGAAAACATAAATATACAGACAAAAGCTGAATTAGCGTTACTGTTTATTGAAACAACGAAAGGTGTGAATCAAATGAAACATGGACCAAGAACCATATGTTTACTGTCAGATAGTTACTAGACAGACGACATCAGCAGGCTGGAACAGATGAACCAACAATAAACCAGACGCAACGTCTTCCGTCCTGTAGATTACAATATAAAAACACCTGGAACCATCTGTAGAATCCCACAGGACAGCATTATCAATTCATATTAAACTGACATCTCTTTGATAATTTGTATAATTAGTTTGGCATTTTTAAAATCACAGTTTCAAAAATGACAAAATAGAAGACAATATTTTTTTTTTGTATATCAGTGTAAATATGGTGATTCGTTAGTGTGAATAAGAGCCATGCAGATTATTCAAATCCGCTTGGTGAAATACAACACATATAGGAAAACTATTAATATGGACATCCTGACAAATAGCAGATGAATTTGATTGCAGGTGTACACTTTGACTCCATATGGCTTTTAACGCTCGGACATCTTGACAAGTTTGTGATTTCTGCATGGCATCGGTCACTGAATTGCTCATGTATACCAGTTAAATAACATAAAATAAACAATACGTGCAGCTTGGCATGAATATCGCGTGGCCATCGCAACGTGAAAGCTTTGACGGCCTGATGAATTACGTGCGAGTCCGTCTATGAATAGTCTACAGCGATGGAAAACTACGAGAATGGACGGAAAGGGAATGTCACGGGGTGCTTGTTTCCATACATGGACTATATTTTCTGTGCTTTTCAGTATTTGACATTTATAAAGAGGACATTCATATTCAAAATCGTAAAAAATAATGGAACACTTTCCTTTCAGAACTGTACAAGATTAAAATAAAAATCAACATTTAGTTATACATATTTATATGACAAAACTGTTACATTTATTATTTCTATATAGAAAAACAAAAAAACTTTTTTTGTACTTTTAATGGTAAGCAGAATGCAGTATTCCCTCCGAGAAAAGCAAAACAAAAAAATTAGACTCTTTGATCTGACGGTCTAAAGGTCATAGTTTATGTACTTGCATGCTAGAACTGACAGTTTGCTAACACAAACTCAATCCACAGAAGTGGATAAAGGGGTGATCAAGGGTAAAAATAATCATTATTACTCTGGTACTTGTTAATATCCACTAGGTGGCATCGCAAGCAAAGGAAATTGTAACAGTAGTAAGTGCATCTGGATGGGGAGGTTTGTTCAAGTCCTTCATTAGTCCATGCGAGGGAATACTGCATTGCAATGTTGTGTTGCTAGTAGTGTTCATTAGAGAGCTTGTTTTCTACTCCGATTGGCCAAGTGGAAGGGTCACGATCCTCTACCCTTTGGTTAAGCCCTTGGCGAGTCCTACTGGCCCTCTTTGGGTGAGGACGGTGACTGGTTACCGGAGGAATTCTTAAGGTTGCCCAGTGTTTTACTGAACCAGGAGTTTTTGGCAGCTTGAACCTCAGTCATCAAAACGCCCCTCTGATGCTCCAGCTCCTGGTACACATTAACAAATTATATTTAAGTTACTGTAAACTGACATGGCTGTAAACTGCTAAGTGATATTTACATTTGTTAGCGTTTCTTTGGTAAGATACGACAGCAGCAAACAAATCTAAGCAGGCAAGGAGAAAGTCAGAGTTTTGAGAATAAAGTCTTAAGAGTATTATATTACATTTGTAATAGTTTGAAAATTAAGTCAAAAAGACAAAAATAGTTTAATAGAGATTAAAGCAAAAGTTTGTGAGAAAAGTCATAATGAAAGTAAAGCAAAATTACATGGAAAAAGTCGTAACATTATGAGATTTAAGTCAAAATTATGTGAACAAAGTCGTAACATTATGAGATTTAACTCAAAATGATGCGAACAAAGTTGTAACATTATGAGATTTAACTCAAAATTATGTGAACAAAGTTGTAACATTATGAGATTTAAATCAAAATCATGTGAACAAAGTTGTAACATTATGAGATTTAACTCAAAATTATGTGAACAAAGTTGTAACATTATGAGATTTAACTCAAAATTATGTGAATAAAGTCGTAACATTATGAGATTTAAGTCAAAATCATGTGAACAAAGTTGTAACATTATGAGATTTAAGTCAAAATCATGTGAACAAAGTTGTAACATTATGAGATTTAACTCAAAATTATGTGAACAAAGTCGTAACATGATATTTAAGTCAAAATCATGTGAACAAAGTTGTAACATTATGAGATTTAAGTCAAAATTATGTGAACAAAGTTGTAACATTATGAGATTTAACTCAAAATTATGTGAACAAAGTTGTAACATTATGAGATTTAACTCAAAATTATGTGAACAAAGTTGTAACATTATGAGATTTAAGTCAAAATTATGTGAACAAAGTTGTAACATGATATTTAAGTCAAAATTATGCGAACAAAGTTGTAACATTATGAGATTTAACTCAAAATTATGTGAACAAAGTTGTAACATTATGAGATTTAACTCAAAATTATGTGAACAAAGTTGTAACATTATGAGATTTAAATCAAAATCATGTGAACAAAGTTGTAACATGAGATTTAACTCAAAATTATGCGAACAAAGTCGTAACATAATGAGATTTAACTCAAAATCATGTGAACAAAGTTGTAACATTATGAGATTTAAGTCAAAATTATGCGAACAAAGTTGTAACATTATGAGATTTAAGTCAAAATGATGTGAACAAAGTTGTAACATTATGAGATTTAACTCAAAATTATGCGAACAAAGTCATAACATTATGAGATTTAACTCAAAATTATGTGAACAAAGTTGTAACATTATGAGATTTAACTCAAATCTCATAATGTTACAACTTTGTTCACATCATTTTGACTTAAATCTCATAATGTTACGACTTTGTTCGCATAATTTTGAGTTAAATCTCATGTTACAACTTTGTTCACATCATTTTGACTTAAATCTCATAATGTTACGACTTTGTTCGCATAATTTTGAGTTAAATCTCATAATGTTACAACTTTCACATAATTTTGACTTAAATCTCATAATGTTACGACTTTGTTCACATCATTTTAAGTCAAAATTATGTGAAAGTTGTAACATTATGAGATTTAACTCAAAATTATGCGAACAAAGTCGTAACATTATGAGATTTAAGTCAAAATGATGTGAACAAAGTTGTAACATGAGATTTAACTCAAAATTATGCGAACAAAGTCGTAACATTATGAGATTTAAGTCAAAATGATGTGAACAAAGTTGTAACATTATTAGATTTAACTCAAAATTATGTGAACAAAGTTGTAACATTATGAGATTTAACTCAAAATTATGTGAACAAAGTCGTAACATTATGAGATTTAACTCAAAATTATGTGAACAAAGTTGTAACATTATGAGATTTAACTCAAAATTATGTGAACAAAGTTGTAACATTATGAGATTTAACTCAAAATTATGTGAACAAAGTTGTAACATTATGAGATTTAAGTCAAAATTATGTGAACAAAGTCGTAACATTATGAGATTTAAGTCAAAATGATGTGAACAAAGTTGTAACATTATGAGATTTAACTCAAAATGATGTGAACAAAGTCGTAACATTATGAGATTTAAGTCAAAATTATGTGAACAAAGTCGTAACATTATGAGATTTAAGTCAAAATGATGTGAACAAAGTTGTAACATTATGAGATTTAACTCAAAATTATGTGAACAAAGTTGTAACATTATGAGATTTAACTCAAAATTATGTGAACAAAGTCGTAACATTATGAGATTTAACTCAAAATTATGTGAACAAAGTTGTAACATTATGAGATTTAACTCAAAATTATGTGAACAAAGTCGTAACATTATGAGATTTAACTCAAAATTATGCGAACAAAGTTGTAACATTATGAGATTTAACTCAAAATTATGTGAACAAAGTTGTAACATTATGAGATTTAACTCAAAATTATGTGAACAAAGTTGTAACATTATGAGATTTAACTCAAAATTATGTGAACAAAGTTGTAACATTATGAGATTTAACTCAAAATTATGTGAACAAAGTCGTAACATTATGAGATTTAACTCAAAATTATGCGAACAAAGTTGTAACATTATGAGATTTAACTCAAAATTATGTTAACAAAGTTGTAACATTATGAGATTTAACTCAAAATTATGTGAACCAAGTCGTAACATTATGAGATTTAACTCAAAATGATGTGAACAAAGTTGTAACATGAGATTTAGGTCAAAATTACATGAACAAAGTTGTAACATTATGAGATTTAACTCAAAATTATGTGAACAAAGTCGTAACATTATGAGATTTAACTCAAAATTATGTGAACAAAGTTGTAACATTATGAGATTTAACTCAAAATTATGTGAAACTATGAGATTTAGGTCAAAATTACATGAACAAAGTTGTAACATTATGAGATTTAACTCAAAATTATGTGAACAAAGTCGTAACATTATGAGATTTAACTCAAAATTATGCGAACAAAGTTGTAACATTATGAGATTTAACTCAAAATTATGTTAACAAAGTTGTAACATTATGAGATTTAACTCAAAATTATGTTAACAAAGTTGTAACATTATGAGATTTAAATCAAAATCATGTGAACAAAGTTGTAACATGAGATTTAACTCAAAATTATGCGAACAAAGTCGTAACATAATGAGATTTAACTCAAAATCATGTGAACAAAGTTGTAACATTATGAGATTTAAGTCAAAATTATGCGAACAAAGTTGTAACATTATGAGATTTAAGTCAAAATGATGTGAACAAAGTTGTAACATTATGAGATTTAACTCAAAATTATGCGAACAAAGTCGTAACATTATGAGATTTAACTCAAAATTATGTGAACAAAGTTGTAACATTATGAGATTTAACTCAAAATGATGTGAACAAAGTCGTAACATTATGAGATTTAAGTCAAAATTATGTGAAAGTTGTAACATTATGAGATTTAACTCAAAATTATGCGAACAAAGTCGTAACATTATGAGATTTAAGTCAAAATGATGTGAACAAAGTTGTAACATGAGATTTAACTCAAAATTATGCGAACAAAGTCGTAACATTATGAGATTTAAGTCAAAATGATGTGAACAAAGTTGTAACATTATTAGATTTAACTCAAAATTATGTGAACAAAGTTGTAACATTATGAGATTTAACTCAAAATTATGTGAACAAAGTCGTAACATTATGAGATTTAACTCAAAATTATGTGAACAAAGTTGTAACATTATGAGATTTAACTCAAAATTATGTGAACAAAGTTGTAACATTATGAGATTTAACTCAAAATTATGTGAACAAAGTTGTAACATTATGAGATTTAAGTCAAAATTATGTGAACAAAGTCGTAACATTATGAGATTTAAGTCAAAATGATGTGAACAAAGTTGTAACATTATGAGATTTAACTCAAAATGATGTGAACAAAGTCGTAACATTATGAGATTTAAGTCAAAATTATGTGAACAAAGTCGTAACATTATGAGATTTAAGTCAAAATGATGTGAACAAAGTTGTAACATTATGAGATTTAACTCAAAATTATGTGAACAAAGTTGTAACATTATGAGATTTAACTCAAAATTATGTGAACAAAGTCGTAACATTATGAGATTTAACTCAAAATTATGTGAACAAAGTTGTAACATTATGAGATTTAACTCAAAATTATGTGAACAAAGTCGTAACATTATGAGATTTAACTCAAAATTATGTGAACAAAGTTGTAACATTATGAGATTTAACTCAAAATTATGTGAACAAAGTTGTAACATTATGAGATTTAACTCAAAATTATGCGAACAAAGTTGTAACATTATGAGATTTAACTCAAAATTATGTGAACAAAGTTGTAACATTATGAGATTTAACTCAAAATTATGTGAACAAAGTCGTAACATTATGAGATTTAACTCAAAATTATGCGAACAAAGTTGTAACATTATGAGATTTAACTCAAAATTATGTTAACAAAGTTGTAACATTATGAGATTTAACTCAAAATTATGTGAACCAAGTCGTAACATTATGAGATTTAACTCAAAATGATGTGAACAAAGTTGTAACATGAGATTTAGGTCAAAATTACATGAACAAAGTTGTAACATTATGAGATTTAACTCAAAATTATGTGAACAAAGTCGTAACATTATGAGATTTAACTCAAAATTATGTGAACAAAGTTGTAACATTATGAGATTTAACTCAAAATTATGTGAAACTATGAGATTTAGGTCAAAATTACATGAACAAAGTTGTAACATTATGAGATTTAACTCAAAATTATGTGAACAAAGTCGTAACATTATGAGATTTAACTCAAAATTATGCGAACAAAGTTGTAACATTATGAGATTTAACTCAAAATTATGTTAACAAAGTTGTAACATTATGAGATTTAACTCAAAATTATGTGAACAAAGTCGTAACATTATGAGATTTAACTCAAAATTATGTGAACAAAGTTGTAACATTATGAGATTTAACTCAAAATTATGTGAAACTATGAGATTTAGGTCAAAATTACATGAACAAAGTTGTAACATTATGAGATTTAACTCAAAATTATGTGAACAAAGTCGTAACATTATGAGATTTAACTCAAAATTATGCGAACAAAGTTGTAACATTATGAGATTTAACTCAAAATTATGTTAACAAAGTTGTAACATTATGAGATTTAACTCAAAATTATGTGAACAAAGTCGTAACATTATGAGATTTAACTCAAAATTATGTGAACAAAGTTGTAACATTATGAGATTTAACTCAAAATTATGTGAAACTATGAGATTTAGGTCAAAATTACATGAACAAAGTTGTAACATTATGAGATTTAACTCAAAATTATGTGAACAAAGTCGTAACATTATGAGATTTAACTCAAAATTATGCGAACAAAGTTGTAACATTATGAGATTTAACTCAAAATTATGTTAACAAAGTTGTAACATTATGAGATTTAACTCAAAATTATGTGAACAAAGTCGTAACATTATGAGATTTAACTCAAAATTATGTGAACAAAGTTGTAACATTATGAGATTTAACTCAAAATTATGTGAAACTATGAGATTTAGGTCAAAATTACATGAACAAAGTTGTAACATTATGAGATTTAACTCAAAATTATGTGAACAAAGTCGTAACATTATGAGATTTAACTCAAAATTATGCGAACAAAGTTGTAACATTATGAGATTTAACTCAAAATTATGTTAACAAAGTTGTAACATTATGAGATTTAACTCAAAATTATGTGAACAAAGTCGTAACATTATGAGATTTAACTCAAAATGATGTGAACAAAGTTGTAACGAGATTTAGGTCAAAATTACATGAACAAAGTTGTAACATTATGAGATTTAACTCAAAATTATGTGAACAAAGTCGTAACATTATGAGATTTAACTCAAAATTATGTGAACAAAGTTGTAACATTATGAGATTTAACTCAAAATTATGTGAAACTATGAGATTTAGGTCAAAATTACATGAACAAAGTTGTAACATTATGAGATTTAACTCAAAATTATGTGAACAAAGTCGTAACATTATGAGATTTAACTCAAAATTATGCGAACAAAGTTGTAACATTATGAGATTTAACTCAAAATTATGTTAACAAAGTTGTAACATTATGAGATTTAACTCAAAATTATGTGAACAAAGTCGTAACATTATGAGATTTAACTCAAAATTATGTGAACAAAGTTGTAACATTATGAGATTTAACTCAAAATTATGTGAAACTATGAGATTTAGGTCAAAATTACATGAACAAAGTTGTAACATTATGAGATTTAACTCAAAATTATGTGAACAAAGTCGTAACATTATGAGATTTAACTCAAAATTATGCGAACAAAGTTGTAACATTATGAGATTTAACTCAAAATTATGTTAACAAAGTTGTAACATTATGAGATTTAACTCAAAATTATGTGAACAAAGTCGTAACATTATGAGATTTAACTCAAAATGATGTGAACAAAGTTGTAACGAGATTTAGGTCAAAATTACATGAACAAAGTTGTAACATTATGAGATTTAACTCAAAATTATGTGAACAAAGTCGTAACATTATGAGATTTAACTCAAAATTATGTGAACAAAGTTGTAACATTATGAGATTTAACTCAAAATTATGTGAAACTATGAGATTTAGGTCAAAATTACATGAACAAAGTTGTAACATTATGAGATTTAACTCAAAATTATGTGAACAGTTGTGACATTGAGATTCAAGTCAAAATTATGTGAATAAAGTCGTAACTGAGATTTAAGTCAAAACCGCGTGAACAAAGTTAACAGGTAAAAAAAAAAAATCATAGGTTAGTCAAAATTATGAAAATAAATTGTAAAATTCGATAAAAGTCAAAATTATGTGAATCAAGACGCAACACTGAAATTTTAGTAGTAATACTTTGAAAATAAAGCTTACATTTTGAGCATAAAGTCAGAACTACAAAGTTGGAATATGAGAAGTCAAGAAAATCAATATTAAAGTGACGTATTCAAAACACAACTATTCTCAAAATGTTACACATAGTAATGTTATGACTTTATTATGTAATGTTAACCTGGCACTAAAATGTAGTGAGATACAACTATATCTATAAAACACTGATTTCAAATATGCTTATTGTAAACTAAGTAGCTAATCCCAAATCTCCCTATAAACAGATAAAAGTTGATTTTGACCTGCAGCTTGATTGTGTAAATCTATGGTGTTATATGTGCCGTGACGACTGACCTGGATCTTGCACTTGGCCTCCACCAGCTGGAGTTTGGTTTGCGCCAGCTCTAGCTCTAGTTCTCTCAGCTGGGCCTTGAGCGAGTCCTTCTCCTCATCCACGTCCGTGTCCCGGTTGTCCTGACTCACCGCAGGGATCTGCAGGGGTCCATCTTTGCTGAACACTTCCCTACAGCGCTCACACGCCATCACTTTAGCCTGGAAGAACAAGAGGTACTGATCGTCACATACTCAACAGAGCACATTAGAGCACTCATAGACTAGTTACCCACCTTAACTATATCCAGTTCTTCTTTTGTGGACGCCTGCTGTTTCTCCAGCCTCGTACTCAACTGGGAACATATCTAACACAAACAAAAGACCATGTTTCAGATCTTACTATACTCGATCCATCACAATAAATACTAAAAAAGAGATGTAAGGACCTGAAGATGTTATTTTAGTATCATTGAGATACTATTACAGTTTTTATTTCTAGCTTGAATTCCTTTTTTGTAATATTTTCGATTTAGTTTAAGTTTTAGCCTTTTTTGTTGGTTTTAATAATTTTGTATTTATTTCTATAAAGTTTTTGATTTCAGTTAAATAAATCATCAAGTTAAATAAATAAATAAAAATTCTTGCCAAGCAACTAACTGAAATAAAATAAGTTTATATTTTAACATTTTATCTCAGTCATGTTGGTTTAGTGTTATTCGGATTTTTGTTAGATTTTTTATTTTACTAGTTTGAAAGTTTTTTTTTAAATATATTTTCCATTTTCATTTGAAATTTAAGTTTTTGTAATTTTTGGGTCAGGACCCACCCCATCTGAGGGTTGTCCCCCCTACAAATATAATTGAAAACCATGCTGTGTATTGTAAATAATATAATGATATATACTTAAATCGTTTGTATTGTTTTACTACGTACACAATTATTTTAAGTTCAGAAACATTTTGAGTCCATTTTAGTCATGACAAAAAAATGATGATATCCGATGTATTTTTCCATGAGTCCGCTGTGTTGGCTTAGTGTATAAAGTTAAATTAAATGGAAATGAGATGTTTCCTTGGCAACTAACTGAAATAAAAGTATTTTACATTTTTTAAACATTTTATTTCAGTGAGTATTATTTTAGTACCACTGAGATACTAATATATTTTTATTAATATTTTGAAATACATGATTCCATTTAGTAATTTCGTTGTTTTTGTCATTTTTATTTCAAATTTAGTTTCATTTATAACTAAATGAAAATATTATTTTTTCTTTTTCAGTTAACATTTATTTTATTTCAAGCAACAATTTTTTAAAAATGCGTTAACTATAATCCCACTGCCCTGAAGTGTGGGGTGAATTTAGAGGATTATGGGATTTCTAGAAATGTATGGGACACCCAAGCATACCTGTTTATACTCTGCTATGATAGCTGTGGTCTTCTTGATCTCTAACTCTGCTTTCTCCAGCTCTCTCCTGAACACTTCCTTCAGCTGAAAAGCAAAAACAGTCTCGTTCATGTCTGTAGCAGTTAAGTTTCATACTACATAGATTCCTCGATCCTCGTACCTGTGCCGTCTCCTCCTCTTGTCTTCTCTTCTCCTCCTCGGTCTCTACCAGACGTTGTTTAGTGTTGAGCAGTTCTTTGTTCAAAACATCAGCTTTGTCCTCGGCCTGAGAATGCAGCACTTTAAAATACGCATGATCTAAACAATAGCCAAATGTATAGTGTGCTAACTAGTGTAGAAATACCTGGTCCAGGTCATTCCTCAGTGCTATCTTGCTGGTCACCAGTTCATGGGCAAGATCATCGTTCTCCTGCTCCAGACGCATGCTGGCCTCCTGCAGTCGCCGGTTTTCTCTCTGCAGGGACACACACACACGTTCATTTATTACTTTATGGAGGAGAACTCGTGCAGGTTAACAGACGGAGACTGAAAAGACTGCGAGGCTAGCTTTGCACAAGCTACAGACTCAAATTTCACAAGCACTCACATGTAAGCATTACAAATGTGTATGAAAGTACATGATTGGGTAAACTGCACCGGTTTGCAATACATGAATGCAACAAATTAAAAGGACATATAAGAATTTTGCCAATTCTCCTGTTTCAATATTTTTGACAGTTACTTATTTTTTGTCAACACAGAGCATAATATTGTGTTATTTGTTTTTACAAAAAATTATTTAAAATTGCTATATAAAATAATAGTAATATATATAATTACAATCTTTTACTATTTTAGAAGATTCTTTTAACAGTTTTTATACTTTATTTCCTATTATTATCTTATATATAGTAAAAAAAATATATATATACATAGTAGTAAAAGATTACAATATCATAAAAAATGATAGATGGGTAACAAATTAAGATAATTATAGGAAATAAAGAAGTATAAAAACAGTAAAATAATTCAAAAATAAAAAATCTTCTAAAATAATAAAAGATTGTAATAACCGAAAAAAAAAAATATATATATATATATATATATATATATATATATATATATATATAAACATAGAGTACATAAAGTAACAACTAAATAAATAGATAAATTATATAAAATTATAAATTATTATTATTATAATTAAAAAATTAATAATAGCAAATAAATAAATAGTAGCACAAATATATAAATTACTAAAAGACTAATAATAGTAAAAAATCATAGATGGTACTAAATCAAGTAATTAATAGGCAAATAAAGATAATAATAGTAAAAAAGTGCATAAAATAGTAGAAGATTATAATTATAAAACATAGACAGACAAATAATATAATAATGGCAAATAAAGATAATAGAAAAATTGTTTGCAATTGTAAAAAAATAAATATAGTAATAAGTTAAGATAACTGCAAATAATAATAAAAAAAATTGGGGATTATAATAATACTACAAAGATGATAAACAAGTAATTAATTAAGATAATAATAGCATGATTACAAAAATTGTAATTAAAAATATATAAAATGGTAAATGAAACGGCTCACATAGAATCGGCAATAATAATTTTGTCAGAAATTGAATGCATTCATGCATGTTTGTATATTAAATATTCCAAAAATGTTTTAATTTGAATTATATTCCACATAACTCATAATTCAGTAGACTATCCCTCCCAAATAAAATGAGGAAACACAAAAAGCTGCACATTGACTACAAAACAGGAGACTAGGAGCCATATGTAAAGAAACTTGAATCACATGTTGATCTAGGAACAGTTTTTCACAATCAGTCTTGAGAAATCACACTAAATGACCACAGTGTGACTTCTGCATTGCCTGATTAGAGAGCTGGCGTTGTCACAGGGAGTCTCCCACTGCCTCACATGACACACATTTCCTTATCAGGAAGGGGAAAGCTGTCATCTGACTTCCATTTACACACACACACACACACACACACACACACACACACACACACACACATACATTGCTGGTTAGGTTGTGCACAGCAGTTAATGTAACATGGAAGGCTTGAGGTCATCATTTCAAACGGATCAGAGAAACAAACACACACGCAGGCAGATGTTAGTAGCCAATGAGCGCTGGTGGGCTGAAGGCTTACCTGCACCGTCGACCCCAACACAGTGAACACTACACCCACTAGAACAAGAACCGCAGAGGCCTTCCCCATCCAGCACCGCTCGAAACATACAACACCGCCTGTCCATGCTCCACCCCCCGCCACAGATCATTGGTTAAATGGGTGAGTGAGGGAATCTCATTGGTTAGATGGGTGAGTGAGGGAGAGGATAAACAGGAAGTGACAGCAAGGAAACCACTGAGTAATGGAGCTTCCTTTAATAGCATGCTTGGCTTTTCAACACTGCACATTGCTTGTGAAAGCACACATTCATACAAATATAATAATAAAAAAAAAAGTAAATAAAATTACACATTTTATTTATCTTTCATGTGAAGAATAGAAGCTTAAAAAAATGTAAAAAATAATACATTCAATTAAATGCGATCAGTTTAAATAAAAAAGCATGGGTTTTTTTTTGTGCCTTTTAAACATTTCAGTTAATGTAAACATGAGACTTAAATGTGCCAACAAAAACACAAAAGCTATGTCACAGCTTTTTTTTTTTTTTAAATGTATGATAAAAAAAGAAACAAGGCACTTAAATAAAAAAATATGTCACTTTTTCCTTCATTTAAATGCTCAAAAAATAAATTAAAATATTTGGTGTACAAAACTAGAATCTACAATGCGAATGTTTGGCGAGTGTTTAGCTCTTTCCCTGCGACGTACAGCGTCTGTGGTTTCCAGTGCAGCCCGCTACACAGTCCTGAACTGAGACAGAGTGAGACGAAGATGAAGATGAACGTAGGAGGTGAGGATGAGGACTGGAGGAGGGGAGGCTAAATCAGATTCCTGCTTACCTGATATCTGTCTATTGGGTCTTCCTGCTGCAGCTGGTTCTCTTTCAGAGACTGATACTCCTTCTCGAACTTCTTCAGCTTCTTTGTCGGCACCTAAGAAAGACAAGAAATCAGAGATCAGGTTTGTGAAATGTACAATCTCTCACAAAAAAAACCATACATAAATATGTTGTTTAATACCTTTTAAATAAGTCAAAGCATCCCCCAACCAGATAATGTATACACAATTACATACGCATTTACCATTAAAGGGACAGTTCGCTCAAAAATGAAAATTCTGTCTTTACTCACTCATACTCATGTCGTTCCAAACCCGTAAGACTATCGTTCATCTTCAGAACACAGATGAAGAATTTGTTGATGAAATCCCTCCATTGACAGTCTACGCAAATAACACTTTGAAGCCCCAGAAAGATAGTAAAGACATCATAAAAGTAATCCATCTGACTCCAGTGGTTCAATTTGACCATTTACATTTTACCATTTACAATTTTATGAAGCGACGCAAGGGCTTGGTTAATGCAAAAAATCTCCAATGTGCGCTCATGCAACAATGTCTGCTCTCGAGTCAACACAACATGTGCATGCGTCATGGTGCTCTTGTGAACACACGTTGGAGATTAATATTTTGTAAGTAAAATGGTACTTTTTTTTCTTCTTTTTTTTTTTGCACAAACAAAGCACTTGCGTCGCTTCGTAAAATTGAGTCACATGGATTACTTTTATGATGTCTTTATCTTTCTGGGGCTTGAAAGTGGTACAGTGGTGTAGTTGCGTAGGCTGTCAATGGAGGAACAGTAATCTCAGATTTCATAAAAAAGATATTCATTTGTGTTTCAAAGTTCTTACAGGTTTGGAACGACATGAGGATGAATAATTAATGACAGAATTTTCATTTTTGGGTGAACTTAACTATGCCTTTAATATATTATATCAAGTATATTTAATTTAATTTTAATTCATTATACTACAGGGCTTGTGAATGCTTGGTTCTGATTGGTTGACGAACGTTTAAGGTGTGCACTTTTAAAATTTTCAGGGAAACGCACGGCTAAAGTAGTTGCAGCCTACAGAACCAAAACCCACAACGACACTGACCGAGCAAAAAAAATATAGTGAACAATAGGGTAAAAACGACAAACTATTTCCATGTTTTTGACACAAAATTACATTTTATTATATGCGGAAAGCACATTCTCTCTTTCTCCCGCTCTCTCAAACGCACACACATACAGTACAGTAACTTAAAAAATATAAATAATATATCAAAATGTGCAAAATATATAAAGATATTCACTACTATAAAGTAAAATTCTAAGTAAAAATCATAATAGATATTATTGACAGGGCAGGACATTACTTAAAATATCAAGAGTACAAAATAAAAGGGAGGGAGGTCAAACTTACAAAGATAAAGCATTTATATATATAAATATATAAACATGTTTCATTATTATCAATGTTGCAAACATTAGTGCTGCTTAATATTTTGTGGAAACCGTGATAAACTACCATTCACTACCATTCCTTTCTTTTTTTTAACTCATTTTATTCAGCAAGGGTGGATTAAATTGATCAAAAGTGACAGTAAAGACATTTATGATGTTACAAAAAGATGATTCCCTTTCAAACTTTCTAAATCAAAGAATTCTGAAAGAATTTCCACAAAAATGTTAAGCAGCAAAAACACTGATAATAGGAACCATTCATTAATAAATCAGTATCAATAATAATTGGGCACCAAATCAGCATATTAGAATGATTTTTGAAGGATCATGCGACACTTTTGTCTGGAGTAATGGCTAATATATAATTTTTATATGGTAAGACACTAATCGACAAACAACGTGCAGCATTATGAGCTTCAAAAAACAAACTGATGCTCTTTCTACACTCCCTTAAAAAGCAAAACCATCTCAGGAGCCTTTAAAAGCGCAGCGCTCCTGTCTGTTGCTATGGCAGCATAGCCGGAGTTAGCATGGCGTCTCTGAGGGTGGAGCGCGCTGGCTCAGTGAAGCCAGTCCTGAGGGGATCTCTTCATCCGGGTTTACTCGCTGCTTTACTGCAGGGGACTTTGTTTATTACAGTCTTCATTCAGCAGGTCTGGGATCAGTTTTCATAAAGCCTTTCATAATTGGCTACTTCATTTGAGTTTGAAACTGCTCACACACAAAGCAGAAATGTGTACTGCCCACCACAACAGCATTTTGAGGGCAAACAAACAGACGTTTGGAGTTTCCACAAAACATGCTTGCAAAACGTGTAGCATATCAACACAGTTCGCACTAGGGAAAGTCATTTCGAATCTCCATGTTTCCGCTTTATTCAGGTCCAAAAAAACACAAAAGGAGCCTTTTTCTCTAATCTCAATCTGCATCACTTCTGCTGAACAGCAGCTCATTGTTGACCGTCATCCGTGATACCATACAGTGTGTTTGCCCTCTGACCTAAGGATGAGGGTCGCCGGAGCAAGAAACTATTGCACCACTTGTGTTATCAACGAAGCCACAATGGCACTCAAGGCTTTTTTTTCTTTTTTTTTTTGGCGGAGGGAAAGCAGTTGTAACGATGACAAGTCAAAAGCTTGCGCTTGAGTAAACTGACTTCTCCTTTTGGGAAAACAGCCACCTTTGCCTTTCTACTCCAGCACAAAGTGTCCGTTGTACTGTTCGGAGGAATGTGAACATGATACAAACTCTTCAGAACAGAGTCAACTAGGAGGATAAGCAAACAATTGATTCATAATATCAGGACGGCAAAGGAAAAGAGACAGAAAAAGAGAAAGGAAGGGTTTTGGGTGGATGCTCTAGGGAACTGGGTTAGTGCTAGGCCAGTACTAGGTCATTTTGGGTGGTTGACTGGGCCTCACTGTGTGTTTTCTAGGGAGCTAGAGAGTCTAAAGAGCCCATCTCAAAATCTCTATGATATTATGGTGTCTAGATATCTCGTAAACTCGTTTTCTCTCTAATTTAACAAAAATATGAAATACACAAGGTATGTGCTAAAGTTCAATGCTTATGGTTAGGCTTAGTGACGCTTGCCTTAGAGAAAGAGAGGAGTAAAAAGAAACAAGCAGCAGCCTATTAATCTGACAGTCAGTGGTGCAGATAAGAGGCCTGGCATCATTAGATGAAGAGATGTTAGAAGAACACGCAGTCCGGATGTGCTGTGTACAGCCACAGACCACAGAATGACATGTTGAAATGGCACAACCAACATGGAAGTCAAGTTCTCAGCACAAATATTCATTTGGTTTAACACTTACAGTACACACTTACACTATACACTCGTATACATACGGAAAGTTTGTCAGGGAGATTTCACCTCAACAAACGTGGTCGGTGTAAATGACGAGTTTATATATATACACCTACACAGGTATGAATGAGTAGCTGATCTCCATTTTCCATTCAAGTTGACACAAAGAGCACATGTTAGTGATTTCCCACCAGTACATAGTGTAAAACAGTTGCTGTGGCAGTTTGTATAAATTCTTGCTGTTACAAACAAAGCAAGAACTGCAAAGCTTAATTTTGGTTTACTGGGATTTATTAAACCAATGCATTTGCCCGGACAATGTTTGAATATTTGGGTCACTAGGCTCATCTGAGTATTCAAAACATCTACTTGAGAGGGAAAAAAAAGTCACAACATGCAAAATTGCATTAGGTCGACAGACATTCGCTTGCTCCTGAACACAGCCATGTTCTTCTTATTACCAACACACACACACACACACACAGTACTTTCAACTCCAAGTTGGCATTCCTTGGAATAAGAAGATAATGGGGAAAATTGTACAGCCTTGTAATTTCATTACAGGACATTTCTCACCGAGCGGAAAGCCTGAGACAGTATCAGCTCTACAAGAAAAAGGCTTGTAGTACAACAAAACTAGATGGCATTCTTGCAGCCAAATCATTTTTAGAAAGAAAAAAACAGTAAAAAGCCATTTGAGTGAGACTTACCACCGGTTTGGGTTTGGAGTTGGCCACCAGACTGGCAAAGAAATCCTCTTCATTAATCTGATTGATAACGTGAGCGTCGTAAGCGACTGTTATCGACACTTCCTGCATCATTTTGGCAAAGTTTCTGCGAGGAGCACTGAGCGAGACAGGTGAGCTTCGAGAAACGAAGGAGGGAGGGAGGAAGGAAGGAAGGAGGAGGAGAGAGCTGACAAGTCTGCCGAGACCGGGACCAGTTGACAAGTTTTTTACAAGTGAAAGCCGGCCCCTTGAGGCGGGAAATAAATGCAGAGGGGGATGAACCATAGAGGAACACGCACTCACAAAAACACACCTGGTTTTGTCTTCCAAGGATTGTGTATTTCGCTCAGTTCCTTCAAAGCGATGAAGCTCTGTGCTCGTCCGCAGACTCTAAATTGCAAGTTATGCAGGCACGACTCTTACCGCCACGGTCTCATGGGCAACGGTGGTTACCACTGGAAATATGAAGAGCGAGGTAAGCGGAAAAGGTTGAAAGGCAGGGGGAATTCGGGTTTGTCAGACAAACCACAACGGGGTCTTCTAACTCCCCTGGTAGTTCTCGCTTTATCTTCTCATCTGACTGTCTAACGGGTCTCGTTTATTCTCCCAAGAAGAACTGAAGCCGGTCTGTTCCTGGTTTAATAAGTATCCAAGCGCAAACATCTACAAGCCAAAGACCCAAAATTGCATGTACCGGAGTTCTCCAAGGCTGATTCCTCTAAGCCGTTTCCAGTCTCCTTTCGATTAAGTCCCCTTTCAATAATCAAGAGGATGTGAAATTTGGAATTTGGCTCGTAATCCGCGGAGGGGGAAGTTCATACAGCTTGTGCTTTCGACGGGAGCAGGTGCCTTTGAATTCCATCACTCTGTAAGCGTATTACCCGGTGACTTGATCCTCTTTAAATTCACACCACTTCAAACAGAAACGACCGCTTTGCATTTCCTCTTCTTACACATGTGATTGGAAATGGTCGTGATCACGGGTGGCTGAAGTAATCTGTGCACAGCCTCATGGTTTATGTGTGCAGTGTCTGGTGTCCAGGTCTGATATGGAGATAACAGGCTTCACAAGGCTTCCTGTCCTTGCACATAATCTCCTCCCTCCTAGCCGTATCATAAAAAACATCCAGACGACATCCCAGTGGCAGAATCTTCCAGAAACCAACAAGATCAGGACGGTAAGTATAAAAATAACTGTTTTGAGGTGGAATGGCAGTCTAAACGTTGTTTATTCGCCCACTCCAGCGCTGATTTTGGATGAAACACCTCATTGATCTGCTCTCCTGCTTGCCTTTCACTTTTGTTTGCAGAAGATAAAGAGGAAAGTATGACTAAGTACACATTTGCACACACACGGGTGCCAATGAGGCGTGGTCAGCGCAGACGCTGGGAGCAATGACGGTGCAAACTCAATCACGTGCGTAAAACGCCACTTGTCATGATGACGAGAAAATCCAGTTGCAAAATAAGAAGGATCAAACGGCTTGTGCTTATGGTCTTCTCTCGGAAGAAACAAAAACAACAGACTTGAGCAAATTGCAAGTAGTCACAACAGAGTGCATGGTGTAAATGTTTCAGGTGTAAACCCATCCTTCTAGTTAGGGAGTGGAAGAGATGTGACTCAAGAGTGCATGTAGGTGGGTGTGGACTTCAAGGAGTTGAAAGAGCCATAACAAGGGAAAACAAAGGATAGTAATCCTAAAGACTCTGGTGTAAAATGAAGCTGGTCTCTCTTCGCTGAATCATTTGTAAGCTGATGAATGCACCTGTTACATCACCTCACTCGGATGCTGGTTTCCCACAGAGTGCATTTGACTCTCTGGTTTCTTATTTCTCTCTCGCTGTGTCCTAAATTCTGCCAAATACATGGTTCTCTGTCCAATCTCAGAGAATATAGCAGAGCACATGATATACTAATTTACTTATATAAATATAAAAATAAAAAAATATATAAAAACATTAATAATTATAATTATATATGTAAAAGCTATATTTTTAGGACCAGTAAGATTGTTTTTTTTTTTTTGTTGCATTGTGACATTATATTTTCTACGATTTTTAACTTTTATATTTTTTTTCTTAAATTCTCCTGATAAAAAAAATATTTAAAAGTATAACACAGAAAATTACTAAGTTAAAATCAGCAAAAATTAAACTATTATATTACAGCCTATAGCCGCTGAGAGGCTAAGCAGCAGGAAATAACCCATCACGTGTTCCCATGCGTTTAAAATCCATGAACGTTTATTGACAAGATGTGATATGCAGACAGAAAACACTTGAAGATCAGAAACTATTAGAAACGGTAGAAATGGTCAACAGAAAGAGAGCGTTCCTGGCTACTTACCCCCTCTCTACACGGCCTATGTAAAAACAGTAAACACTACCAGGTAATACTCACCTACACCCAACTACCCGGAAATGCATACTCAAAATACAAAATAAAAGACAAACCTTTTCTGCACTTACAGTAACATTACAACATAATTTATTATAATTGTATATCAAGCAGGGACAGATTTGTCTGAATTTTGTTTTGTGATTTCACTGGAACAAATAGAGAGTCTCCTCAACGGATTGAAGCGCGCGTCCGAGTGAAGACTGTGCGGCGTGTGCGCGAGCCACAAGAGTCACTGATCGCAGCGGCAACGAGCACTTTGATCACTTGATAAAAAAAAAAAACACATTTCAGCGCTAGATTGCTTCTTATTTAACAAACGAATGAAACGAATACTTTGCTAGTTAACTGGAGATGTTTTATTTATTTGTATTGGTACATCCGTGCCGCGAGATGTTTCAAAAGTGGTGGGGACAATATCGACCCTGGCAAAAAGTGGTGGGGACATGTCCCACCCGCAAATTATGCCTATAGAGAGCCTAAGTCCCGCCCCTCCGCTTCCGGCTCATGGGACCTTATTTCGGAAAAAATATGTATGGTAGTCAATGGCGAGAGACAACTTATCTTTTTATTCCATCTGAACTGTGCCCTGAATTACACATATGATGTTTGTCAATTTAAAAGGTAATTAGGAAAGTCAAGAAAGTCGCAGTTTGTCATAAAACAGAAGAGTAACGTTTAGTTTTATGCGAAAATTGCTCAATGAACTACATCTCTCATCTCGCACTATGTACGTCACAAGATCCGTTGCTCGTATGTGTGTATTCTGGCTCAAAACACTCATTATGTAAGACTATAAAAAAAAATGACAGACGTTAGCTTCAGTAAAGTTAGCTTCATTCATTGAGAGAAAAGGTATGACGTCACATGTGCGCCTTCTGGGTTTGTAGTCTTTGTAATTACGTATTTTCACAGTCTTATACCTCAGCAGTTTTACATCAAACTGCGACTTTCTTGACTTTAAAATTTATCTTTTAAATTGACAAACATCATATGTGTAAATCAGGGCACAATTCAAACGAGATCAAAATATTTGTTGTCTCTCGCCATTGACTACCATACAATATTTTTCCGAAATAAGGTCCCATGGTGGTCGACCGGAAGGGGAGGGACTTAGGCTCTCTATAGACGAGACACGAGGAGAAATTGACAAAGAACTGTCCGACACAGCCCACGTAGCTCTCACTACAGATGGATGGACCTCCAGGGCCACTGAAAGTTTCCTCACGGTACCCGCTCACTATTACTTCGGAATGGGAAATGAGAAGCTGCGTTTTGCAAAAACGCCCCATTTATGAAATAAAGAAATTAATAATTAGATAATTAAGCTATATAACATATGCTGTAGTACATTTTTGGAGTGTTAAAGATTAAAAGAAAAATTACCAACAAGAACCGTACAGAAACAAAAACCGTGACCCTAAAACCTTGATATGAACCGAACCGTGGGTTTTGTGAACCGTGCCACCCCTATATACATATATATGTACACACACACATACATATATACATATATACAATTTAAAATAACTGGTTTTCAATTTATTATACTTTAAATTATCATTTATTTCTGTGATGCAAAGCTGAATTTTCAGGATCATTACTCCAGTCTATCACATGATCCTTTAGAAATTATTCTAATATGATGATTCATTATCAAAGTTGGAAACAGTTCTGCTGCTTAATATTTTTTCATAACCTGTGATAATTTTTTAGGATACTTTGATGAATAAAAAAAAAAGAAGCAAGAAATCTTTTCTAACAACTGGTCAGTAATTTGGGGTCAGTACATTTTTTTCTTTCTTTTTTTGAAATAAATCAATACTTTTATTCAGAAAGGATGTGTTAAATTGATAAAAAGTGATAGTAAAGAAGATTTATATTATTAGAATATATTTTTTTATTTTGAATAAATGCAGTTTTAAGCGATTTAAAAACGATTGTATTGCTTCCGCTAAAGAAAATAGTCTGTTCCGTCTCTACTGTTAGAATCCTGCGTCCATAGCAACGCTCTGTTTTTCATGGCAACGGTGTGTTATACTTAGCAGCGGTCTGTTATCAAGAAATAACAGGCCGCATTCTACATTCGAATTCAACCAAGCCATGTAATATATATACTGCAATTAATACAGACATCAAGAATGTTTTGTCCAAACAGTGTTGCTAAAGGGATATTTTCTTGGATTTACAAAGTATGCAAATAAATATGTCTCCTGTCTCTGCATACTGCGTGAGTCTCATGAAATCTAGCCGCATCCAAGAGAATATCCCTTTAGCAACACTGTTTGGACAAAACATTCTCAATGATGTCTGAATTAATTGCGGTGTTCAAACAGACATCCCTAGTTAAACACTGCATTATACAATTACTGCATTACTGAAGCACAGCAGTGAGTGACTGGGGGCACAGGAAATCCTGCTGTTAGTGCATTTACAGAGAGGAGAGAGAGAGAGAGAGAGAGAAATACAAGGGAGCGGATGAACTCAGTATCATCTCGATCTCTACTCCTCCTTCCTTCCTGAACACGCACACTCAACAACACACCCCTGCCCCAAATAAAATGCAATCTATGGAAGAGGCACTAACTCCAGAAGAAAGTGGGTTAGAGTGTATAGAAGTCGTGTGGAACGGGTTTGAGGCACAGAATTGTGTTGTGTCTATCCTTGGGTCCTAACGCCACCTTGCCTCAAAGGAGCCTTGAAACGCAGACAAGGTCTCTGCATTCTCTGAATAACTGCAGGCTAGCTCTGTGATGTAGCGCTTCAAATTTCTCAAACAATGCAAAAGCGACCTGGAATTGCATAATTAACTCCTTCAATACCAGTCCTTTAAGTTTTCACCCATTTCATCATCTGTAAATCCGACCGCTTAGACAACTAACAGCACACCTCTTCACTATAAACAACACAATATCATTCATGTTCAAAGCATAAACAAGTATAAATGCTTCAATATAATATTTAAAGCTGTGGGTTTGTTCAAATCAACTAATACTGGCACTAAAATGATAGCAAATGATCAAATAAAGATAAATGATTAATAAATGCACATTGTTTCTGATGGTGAGTGCTTTGAAAGATGTTTTGAGTTGGTATTTTTTTTACCTTGATATTGCAGGCCTGCTCCATAAGGCGCCGAGCGTTCTCTGCCGCCCTGTAGCGTTTCGGGAGCTGGACCCGGAAAAATTTCAGCGCACCCTCAAAGTCGGCCTGTAGCAGATCTTCCTTGGAGGTCTGCATGCACACAGAAAAACAGAACTGGTTTAGGGTCATTTCAGGAAATCAACCTGATAAGCAGCCTTAAAAGGAACTTAGCCTGGTGATTATTTTCCGTATAGTGTTTGCATTTCCCTTTTATGATGTGAACCTGACAAGCACACAACCTCGAGCAGAATTCAAAAGACCAGTGTTTGTGACATTACAGCCTATTTGCAGCTAATAAACATGTCCATCTATCCAATGACAAAAAGAGTGAGGAGACTTGCACAGTTAGAACATCATGACTAGGGAGTACCAATATTAAAAGCCTGGCCAATAGTGATGAGCCAAAAATCATTTTTATTTTATGGCCGCAAGCGATATTTGGCCAAACCATAAATCTACACTTTGCTAACAAAAAAGAAACATTAAAAAATGAAATGTTTGTACGCTGCAAG